>NC_079367.1:4590441-4860441 GCF_021018895.1 Seriola aureovittata | reverse complement strand
AACTGACGTTTCCCAGCTGGTAGTGTGGCAGACATCCGCTCCTGCGCACACACTGCCGCACACACCGCCACACACACACACACACACACACACACACACACACAAATTCACACACACCCCTGTCTGTCCATCTGTCTGTCTGTCACTGTCACACCGAGTGTGTGGCCTCTTTGTCTTTCTGACTGACATGCACTCTGTCACACACATACACACTTACAAACACAAAGGTATGTCTGTACCTGTTTTCATTAACTGACATAGGAGCTGGACACATCAGTGTGTGTGTGTGTGTGTGTGTGTGTGTGTGTGTGTGTGTGTGTGTGTGTGTGTACTCCAGTGTGTGTTATGGTTTCCCCCTTTTTATTTGGTAGAACTATACTGGACAACATCTCTTCTTGCCTTTGCATCAGCGTGCATGCGTGTATATGTGTATATGTATATGAGTGGGTGTGTGCACCCAAACATACATACATATATATATATATATATATATATATATATAGTATATATATAGTATATATCCGTGCCACTGCAGCTTTGCAATCTTCAGAAAAACAGGAAAATGTGTTCACACGCACACGCATACACATGGATTGGAAAAAGAGAGAAAAAAGACAAATCATTTCACTGAGAGAGAAAGAGAGAGAGAGAGAGAGAGAGAGAGAGACAGAGAGGACAGTGGAGAAGAAATTGAATTGAGGGTGGTGAGGATGGGGGAGGTGGAGGGGGAAGAGGGAGGAGGAGGGGTGAATTGGTGAGGGTGATATTGCATAGTTTAATCTGTTGAGTTCAGCCATGGAAGGGCTGGGTTGGGGGAGGGGAGGAACAGTACAGTAGTAGGCCGCTTGATATTAGTTCTCCACTGTGAACACACACACAAAGCTCCGTAGGCCAGACAACACTTGTGTGTGTGTGTGTGTGTGTGTGTGTGTGTGTGTGTGTGTGTGAGTAACTGCACAGATGGACAATGGTGGATGAGACAGGTGTGTGGACCAGGTGTACAGACTTGAAGATGTAGGCACAAGTGTTTTTACAGGCTTAAAACTAACCCCAACCCCCATCTCCCCCCCACAACACACACACACACACACACACACACACACACACACACACACACACACACACACACACACACACACACACACATACAGGGCTAACAGTCACTGTCTCGGCAGCAGCTAAGAAAAGTGTAAAGTGCAAAACACTCCCATACAATCTGCCCTCAGCCCTCATGAAGCCATTTACATGTAGACTACTTCATTTCCTTCCAGTTTAATTACCTCATTTCACCCAGTTGGAAACCACCGTTGAAATGAAATCTTTTGTTGGCATTGACATTTTTTTTTTTTTTTGTAATTGTGGATTAATTTTTATGATTCCCCTCTTTCTCTTCAATGATGTAATTTCACCTCTAGGGGGAGCCCTCTGTTTCTGTATTTGTTGGAGAAACAGCTAATTGGTGTGGTTAATTGCACCTTAACCATAAATTGCTGCCGGCAGTGTGTGTTTGTGTGTGTGTGTGTGTGTTTTAGCTGAGTATGGCTGCAACACTGGACTCAGTGTGTGCTGAAGTGGACTTCTCCTGCTGGATGGGACGTGAAGGATCACCCAGAGATTCAGACAATAGCTAAGCCGGGGTGGGCCTGGTGGGGTGGCTGTGCTTTTTAGGAAGGCTGTATGTCAACTGCCTGTCAGGAACGCGAGTGTGTTTATTTATATGTGTGTGTGTGTGTGTGTGTGTGTGTGTGTGTGTGTGTATGTACTCTCCAGTTTCTTCAGTGTTTCCATGAAGGCCTCTCCCTCCCTGCTGTTTGCTTAGTGCAGGCTGAGGCAGACAGCTCAGTGTGGGCTTAAGATTCATACACACACATATACACACAAACTACACGCTCTAGGCGCTCTCATTCCTTTTCCTCATCTAATCA
Organism: Seriola aureovittata; assembly: GCF_021018895.1. Taxonomy (NCBI): domain Eukaryota; kingdom Metazoa; phylum Chordata; class Actinopteri; order Carangiformes; family Carangidae; genus Seriola; species Seriola aureovittata. Next base: position 4,858,516 of record NC_079367.1, on the reverse strand, counting down.
TGATTTAGCGTGTGTACTCCTCTCGTTAGAGGTTCATAATATTATACCACGTGTGTCTGCATCTAACTCTTTGTTTTATTTCTACGTGTGTGTGCATATTAGTGTACGTCCTCTTTGCTTTGTTTTGTTACAGTATGTGCATGTATTTGCTAGCATACATTTCTTTGTGTGTGTGTGTGTGTGTGTGCGCACATGCATACACGTGCACAGGTGTCCTTTGTATTGTTTTTGTGCCCTTGCACAGTGCAGGCCTGTGTGATTGTCATTTCCGTCATGTCTGCCTGGACATTTTTGGTAGTCAGCTCCAGTTTGTTGGAGATTTGGCTCTATGCCAGTTAATTACCAAAGCTGCTAGTATTTCTCTGTGCACTTGTGAGTCTGTGTGCATCCATTAGTCCAAAATATAGCTGGAATGAACCTGAAATAGCAATAAATGTTGAAACTATTACAAAAATGAAATTGAATAGAATTGTAAAATTAGCTTTCATGCTGAATGAGACATATACCCACAATGTGTGGGCTGGCGCGGCGTCAGGTTTCCCCTCTCTTCATCTGCGGTGTGGTTTGATGATGGGCAGTTTGGTTTGTCTGTTCCTCTCTGTGGTCTGTGTTTTATATATATATATATATATAATATATATAGTGTGACTGAATGACTAAATGTATTGGATGATAAAAAAAAAACTCACACTGCACTGCAGTCATTACATACATTAAAAATAACCGAGAATGAAAACACAATAAAACCTGAAGGCTTTATATTTCCATTGTGGTCGTCTGTGTTCCCCTGTGGTAGAAAAACACAGCACACCACAAAACAACAAAACACGAAAACAGCAAGCGAAGACAATACAATCAATATAATCAACATATGAATAGCAAATAAATAGCAGGCGGCAGGTTAGCTATGTCAACATTCTCCTGTTTTCATGGTCACAAAAGCGAAGAATTATAAAGTGAATATACTACCACACGCTGCTTTGTAACCATGTGTTTAAACCCTCTTTAAACGCGCTCTACTATTCCACTACTGAATCGAAAAGGTATCAAATATGTTGAGCTAGCTCTTGTAAAGTAGCTGTGATTGTGTCTTAGCAGTGAGAAGTATTGAATTAAATATTTTGCAACCATATTTTACCAATTTTGCAAGTGAGCAAAATCTTAATGTAAATGTTTCTTTTTTCCATTTACATTAAGATGTTGCTCACTGAGTTTGATGAGAAGTTTTATATCACTCTCATGTCTGTATGTTAAATATGATGCCTATAGGTCACAGACTGGAACTGAGGAAACACCTAACCTGGCTCTGTGCAAAACATCGTTGTATGTATTAAACAAACAAGATCCTGTTTGCAGTCTGTGTAGTAAGTTAAGCTAACAGTCTCCTGGCTGTGAGTTAGCCTCATATCTAGCGTCTTCTCATCTAAGTCTTGCCAACAAAGCAAATAAATGTAATTCCCATAACGTATAACTGCGATTCTCTGCAGCGCAGCATGTGCACAACGTCACTTAGCTTTATCTTTACATTCTGACAGGAAGTGTGCTACTGATGAACTTACCAGTGGCTGCTAACTTCAAAGCACATGTGTCAGCCAGTAAAAATTAACTTCATGTAACTCTGTTTTTAAAGCATTATCTGTGTTCCTCATGCAATCCATGAGAGAGGACAGGTTGTCCCTTGCTGAATTAAGAATAGGTCTATTTCTCTGAAATTCAGGCTCACTCATAGCAAGCTGGTCGCCATGATGAGAGATAGCATTTGAGGGAATGTTTGCTGATCACGCTCTTCCCGACCCTTCAAAGCAATTTTTTAATCGAATCTGAGAGAAGAAGATTATTATTTAACAAATTGATTTTGAAAGTGTGATTTTTCTGTGATGGATATAATGCAGCAGTAATAGAGGGTTCCTGAGACGTGTCTGTCTGCAGCTGTTAAACGTCAGGGAGCTAAGCTTTTCACAGGTCGTCCTGCTCTGGCTCTGCAGAGCTCAATACTTCAGTCTCTCTCTGTCTTACTGCTCGTCCCTTTCCTCCTCTCACCTCTTCGCCTTCTACCTTTCTGCTCGTTCTGCTGGTGCTTTCTCATTTTCCCTCTTCTGCCCTTCTCATTCCCCTTTCTCTCTTTCCTCAAGTGTCTTCTCCCAACTTTTTCTCTTTCTCTTTGTGCATCTCCCTCTCAGCCTCCACTCTGAGATCCTCTGCACCTCTCACGTACAAGCCTCCAAACAGGCAAACAGTCATGCAGCTCTGCTATCACAATATAATGAGATTGGGAGCACCCAAATTGAAAGAAGCCATTTTCTACAGCTGTCAACTTATTATCGAAGGGGGGGGGGGCTTATTCCAGTACCTCTAAAGGCAGCAGAGGAGAGAAGGATGGAGGTGATGGAGGGATGGAAGGGAGTAGGGGTTTGAAGTGAGAGCGGTGCTGAGGGAGGAGGTGGATAGGGAGCTCAGGGGTGAGCTGTTTTACATTTTGAATGTTTTCCTTTTTTCCCCCCCTTCCACTCAGTCGCTCTCTCTCTGGTATTCCACTTTGGTCACCAGTGCAGCTCTTGAAGTTCAAGTCTTTTATTCACCATGTTACTCTTAATATTTTAAAAGGCAGTATGTAAGGCTTTGTGGACCCGTGTTCTTTGAATGTATGCGACACTTTGAGCACCTCTCAGCGTGTGTGAGTGTTTACTTTCCCACTTCATGACTATTTATATGCAAACAGTAGGTATACTTGTGTCCAGGGGAACGGCTGCCTCTCTGTTTTAGCGACACACGCTTTCGACTGGTACACACTCTAATTTGAAATTCAGGCATTTAGGTGTTGCTTTTACCTGCAGTATTTTATAATGGTCGAACACTGTGTGACTGGCTGTGTGGATCTAACCGACCTCTATCCTGCTCCATTCTTCATTTGTTTATTGTAAACCGCAGGGAGGATTAGGAAAAGTTCTGCTGACATACCTCCATAAAATACTCCTATGCTCATACGCACAGCCAGTTGCAGACTCAGAGCCCGAAAGAAACATGTTCTCTTCAGCATTAGGCAAGCAGCTCATTCCCAGCGACACATTAACGGACATGACTACAGCGCTCCTCACATATTGACGCCCTGATCACATCCTTTAAATGTCATACGTTCGGTGACGGGCCGCAGAACTGGTTTAGGAGGTTTTTGAAGACGCCACGCGCGAGCTGTCAGACCTCACCAGCATCTGCTGGGTCTGATGGTAGAGTTGAATCTGTCCTTGTTCCTTTTTTCCAACCAGGATAGTTTATTCTACTTGACATTTTCAAAAAAAGCCACCCCCACACACATACACATCTTATTTCCTGTAAAAAAAAAAAACACTTTAATCCAGCTTCTAAAGACATTAAACCATAAATAATCTTCTTTTTGTTTTAGTGTCTTGTCGAAAAGTCAAATACTTTCAAACCTAAGTTTGCTTTTATCCTAATAAAAGATGATTATATGCTCTGTTTGTACCTTCACAGTGTTGTTGTAGTGTGTTGTTGTGGCAAATTTCAATAATTACCCCAGCCAAGGAGGCTTTTAGTCCCCAGAGTTTGTTTGCTTTTTGTCTGTTAATTAGCAGATATCTCAAAAACTATTTAACAGATCTCAGTAAAATTTGGCAGAAACCTAGGCCTTGGGCCAAGAAGGAACTGATTAGATTTTGGTGCAGATAGCGCTAATACGGGATACATTTTTTCTGGAGGATTCTTTGGTTTGCCATTTTGGATTTTATGTAAAAACTGCTTTTTCTTACAACAACAAATTTCATCCAATCATTGCAAAATGGTGCATAATGGATGAGGCCCGAACAAGTTTTAGGGTTGTTTTTTCCACTCGCCATGCAATAATTTCTTCTGTACCGGTAATTGTTTGGCCAGGTTCTTTTAGATGTAGCCTGTTTTTAAAGTGTCAAAGCTACAAAAGCTGCAGTATTGATAACTAACTTTATTGTTAGCTGTGTTTCTGCTTGTTGCTAGGAGATATATGTGTAGCCGATTTAAAGGGACTGATTTAAACATTAAAGTCTGCTTACAGGTGTTGGGGAGCACGACTGCTTATGTGAAAGTTGTAAAAAGTTGTAAAAAGGCTTTTGTGGGTCCAAAGGGAAATCTGATAAATTACCTATAGTGATGTCACTTGAGTCAGTGTTGGTTGAAGACGTCAAGCGTAAAAATAAAACAAATCTAGAGTGTGGTGCAGTGTTAGAAAGAAGTGAGCTTATCAGACCTCTGTAACTCGCTCCTCATCTCTGCTTGAGGCTCAAGGCTACCTTAGCTGCAGTAACACTTCTAAGTCTGACTGTCAGCGGTCTTGTTGCATTGTGGGTAATGCAGGCGCCTGGTTTTGAATACATGGAATAAAAAAAAAAAAAGGTTGTTGCATCAGCTGTGATCCTTTGTTTTTTCAAACTGTCACCGCTGAGTCTCACAGTGCTGTAGGAGTGCAATGTGACATTGGTGGAGTCTTTCTTAAACATAATACCAAAATGCATAAACATAATGTGCAACATTACAACCAAATTTTTGAAGTCCACATCTGCTGCTGCAAAATGTCCTGCACAATTAATTAATCAATTAGTTAGTAACTTCCTTTTGGAGGATGCACAAACCAAATCCAGCAAATATCAGCGACTGCACTCCACAGTTTTTTCTGAGGTTGCTGCTGGCCCTGTGCTGTAGCTGTGTGCGTGTGCAGCTGTAGTTTTGTGTGTCCTGTAACCACCGTCTGTATAGCAGAGTGACCTTGATGTCTGCACTCAGCAGGAAGACACGAGAGAGGGGTGATTAACAGGAGTGAGACAAAGAGAGGAGAGACAGAAGTGGGAAGAACGAGGAAAATTTAAAGTGTGAAAGTTAAACACGCCAAAAAAAAAAAAAAAAGAAGAAGAAAAGCAGGGGACACAATTCAGATAAAAGTGAAGGTGTTAAAGAGTGAAGGAAAGATGTAAAATAATGAGAAGCCAAATGAAGGGTGGGTGGGGTGTATGAGTGACTCACCACACATCTATTGGTTTTTTTTTCTTCTTCTTCTTCTTCTTCCTCTCCCTACAGGCAATCTGGAGGTGCAGTCATCAAGAACAGGTAAGAGGGAGGAAGAGAGATGGGGGGAGGAGGGGTGAAAGGAAGGAGGGAGGGAGGAACAAAGAGATGAATATTACACTGAATGTTAATCAAACTCACACTTGTACAGGTGAGAAAATACAGTGCACAGTCGACATTGTCCTCACAGTGAAAAATGTGTTACTGTACTGCGTGTGTGTGTGTGTGTGTGTGTGTGTGTGTGTGTGTGTGTGTGTGTGTGTGTGTGTGTGTGTGGTTTTAACAGTGTGTCACTGCCAGCTCATCTGCTGTGACCCAGGTTAATAGGACTGTGCATCTCCATGGCTTGCCTACACACACACACACACACAATAGCTGCCCATGACTGTGCACTTACTGCCCCTTTTGACTTACACACATGCACTTAGAAGTGTGTGCACACTACATACACACACACATGCAGTGTTTCCCCACTGATGTTGGACTGTATTCCCTCCCTCTCCTTCACCTTTGACCCCCCCCCCCCCCCCCCCCCCCCCCCCACCCATACACACACACACACACACTTCCTCCCTCTTCCTATTACCCTTTCTCCTCCCTCAGTCTCGGTGAGGAGTTTTATAAGGAGGCCATTGAACACTGTCGCAGCTACAATGCCCGTCTGTGTGCCGAGCGCTCCATGCGTCTGCCCTTCCTGGACTCCCAGACCGGCGTCGCCCAGAGCAACTGTTACATCTGGATGGAGAAGAACCACCGTGGACCGGGTGTGTGTCTCTCTGTGTGTGTTTGTGCGTTTGATACCTGGGCAAAAATAAAGAGTGGCTGGCTGGCGCTTGAGGAGTACTCCAGAGCACTCTTCTTTGTTGGTGTGTGTGTGTGTGTGTGTGTGTTGTATTTGCCAGCTGTTGTGCTACACAAATTATTCTCTCCAGTCATTTGTCCTGCGGCTTCCTTCCCCTCCTCTGCTTGTTTCTGTCTCTCTTTCCTTCCTCCCTCATTTCCTCCTCCTCTTTTCCAGGCCTCCTACCTTTCACACCTCAACTTTTTTTTTTTTTTTTACTTTCCCCAAAGGGTGTTTTCTCATCGCTTTCTCTTTCTCTGTAACATCAGTGTATTTTGGCAGTGAATCAGACACCCCTGTAGGCAATGATACGCCGCTGGCACCAACTATTCCAGAGAGAGTGCACTTTATGTGTGTTTGTGTGTGTGTGTGCACGAGTGCATGAGTGTGTTAAAACTTGAGTTTGTAGGCTATGTGTCTGCCAGTATAATCCTTTTGTTTGTTAGTTACTTTTTAGCTCTTACTTGATTTGCATACAATAGTGCCGAATTAAATTGATTGACTTGATTTGCATGTATTTAAGATTTAAGATTTCATTCCTATTTGGTAAATTGAATAGATTTTTTAATGGCTGACTATTCATTAGAAAGAACCTTCAGATAAAGTTTTCTAAAACCAAGAAAAAGTAGTTTTCTGTATATTTAAAAACCGTATTAATAATTACACGGTTTTGGGTTGGAAGCATGTACAGTACCACAAACAACCATTTACACCACAACCATTTATATTTTTGGCCATGCTAGAGTTGTGGCTCTAGGGATGGAAAAGCCAGTCAGTCAGTCCAACTCTTTTACCACAATAGTGCCGCAGGGATGATGTTTTTTTGTAGGCCAGCCCTGATGTTAGCATCATGCTGGTTCCAATGGGACTTTTACATTGGCTTTTGGGTTACTGCAGAATATAAACTAATATAAAAAGTTTATGATACTGACACGTTTTGTTCAACACGGTAATCTTCACAATTAAACACCTCTTATATGATTTTTGAAGCCCAAAGACGTAAAAAAGCTAATGTTAGGCTGTAAACAAATTACAGCACAGTTGCATGACTTCAACTCCACCACCACTAAACCTCCAACTTGTAGTTTTATTTAGCTCTTACCTCTTCTACAAAGCACTTCCTCTCACAAAATTAGCCATAGTTTGCAAAAAACGTGAGTATAAACACAACAAGGCTGTAAAGGTGGACTGGTGAGTAGATGATGATGATGATGATGACATTTAAGGTCCCTGACAACCTCTGTAGCATCATTTAGTCACTTGTTAACACCAGTATTTCTAGGAGACGTAAACGCTTGAAGCAACCAAAAACCCAAAGACTTCAAAATGAAACAGTTGAAATGTCTTGACTTCTGTTAAGCAGATTGTTATGAAATTTGTTGCACTCAATCAATTGTAATAACCCCCTAATCTATGTTGGTTTCTATGACTTCATTTTATCACCAAATACCTGCAAAACTAAAGACATTCCCATCAGCCTTTGCTGTACTTGCGTCACATGCAAATTAGTATATGTTATCATGCTAATACACTAAGCTGTGATGTGTTAGCATTTTGGACAGTGTCACAGAGCAAACATGAACAAAACAACAAACTTAAGCCAATGTAAGAATATCATAAAATATTCCAGCACATCATGCTTGAAACTTTTGTTTTCTGTTTTCTAATTAGTACGTCCTATATCAAGCCGTGTTTTCCTCTGTGTTTCAGGTCATGCTCCAGGTCAGTTGTACACATATCCTGCTCGCTGCTGGCGCAAGAAGAGACGGCTAAACATCCTGGAGGACCCGCGGCTTGTACCGATCGAGTTCAAGATCGGTAAGGAGTAAATGAGCCGGCCCATTTGAGGAACTTTTTCCACTAACAGCATTGTGGACTCCGTCAATCTGTGGGGCAGATGTAAATGAATGCTGGACATTAACATCGAACCCCTTAACCTGCCACTTTCCCCTTTTATTTGTTTGTTTATTTATTTATTTTTATTTTGTTCTGTTTTAACTTAAAGCTAGTCTCCCAAAAGTCCATTCAAATTATAATAAATTACAATAAAAAAATACATTGAAAATACTATAAAAACTGCTAGCATGTTTCTTTTATTTCCCTTTGAGTAGCTTTAAGTTTTACTCTGTAGTAAGTGGGTTACATGAAGAGAAAACATCAGTTAAGAAAATGTGGAGACTTCCCTCATGCAACACCCTCAGTCATGTGATATTTCATACAAATTGCAGATGATCGCTGCAGCCTCTGTACACTGCCGAGGTCCTTGTGCCTTCATGAATCAGCCAAATTTCGTGTCCTCAGGGCAGTGTCAGCTTCAATGAGCATGTCAGCATGAATATGAGATCTCTGCTGTTTTCTGATTGCAATTGTCTCATTCCCCAGACTACGAGGCCTCTCTAAAGAAGGAGGGGGGCATCCCTGATGGTCCTGTGCTGGAGTCGCTGCTCGCCGGGGAAACCCTGGACAAGAAGGTAGAAACCAAGGAAGAAGAGCCAATGAGCGAGTGTCAGGTGAGACTCGTCGTTTCTCTTTCTTCCCTCTCATTTCCCTCGTCAGTTCTTTGTTGTTCTCTGTGTCTTGTTCCTGTTGTTTTCCTCTTATGTCAGCCTCTCCATCTCTTTTTATCTGTCTGTATTACCCTCTGTGTTTGTGTTTCTTTGTCTCTGCCTTTGTCTCTCTCCGAGTGTGTGTTTTGTTGGTGACATGGCTCCCACGGCTCTGACAACTCCCTCCTGGCGTAGAGTGTATGTATGTGTGTGTGTGTGTGTGTGTGTGTGTGTGTGTGTGTGTGTGTGTGTATGTGCTTGTGACTGTGTGCGATTGCACAGCAGCCAGTATTGGTGTTTTACACAGAATCCACTCACATGTTTTACAGACCAACCTTGTGAACAAAGGACATTTTAGGAAAGATCGAGCTGCCTCTTTGCTCTCCGTCGTCCTTTATACAACATGTGGCTCTCAGTAACTTCGGAGCGAAAACTTTGATGCTCATCTGGCTGAGTGTTTCACCAGCTAGAGGCCGCTGCTCTTGAACTCTTGAACTCAAATGGACAGCTAATCAATCAGCTGTTGAGTGAGTGGCCCTCACAGCTCTTTGAGAGCCAAAGTAGTGTTTAGGGCCTCTAACCCAAGGCTTCCTCTAACTACAACCAAGCCTGGAGGCTGTCTCAGCTGGGCTTTACTTCAGCACCTTACTGCTGTCTTTTTACCATAATCAGATTAAAGTCTTTCAACATTACGCTGGTGTTTTCCTATAAAGACATGAAAACTAAAAGCCTCTTGTATTGAAGGTGGGGGGTTTGAAAGAAGAGGGAGATCGGTCTCATAAAAGGGGCTATCTATGGGAAAGTTTTGGGGGCTTCACCCATATAAGGCTCTAAAAACCAGGATATTTCAGACCTTGCTGCTTGATTTTTTATCTTTCCTGTTTTAATGTGCCTCTTGAGAGTCCCCTGGCTTTATAGAAGTGGAATACTAAATTGCATTTTGAATCCCTTCAGTTGAGGAAGTTGTTAATCGAATTGTTTATTTCAATGAAATGTTGACACATTTGGCTATGTTTAGCGTTAATGGTTCTGCTCTTACACTTCCACTGGGATTAAGCAAACACCCCCAAAATCAGCAGGGAGGAGTGCAATTTCATGGCCACCCATGGGTCGAGAAAAGAAAAGAAAAGTAAAGAAAAACAAAACAAAACAAACTAACCTGTCTTACAGTTCATACTGCTCCCTCTCTCTCGTTTTATGTCTGACCCATAGAAGTTGCTTGTCGGGGATTTCCCTCACGAGCTGGAGGTGGATGAGATGGAGGAAGACGTTCCGAAGAGAAAGAACCGTACCAAAGCACGGGTAAGACAACAATGACACTATCACTGTTTTTTTTTTTTATCCATGATCATTTTATACTGAACCAACAAGCTCGGAAAGACATTGTTTGGCTGTCAGTAAAGAGGAAGAAGCCAAAGTCTGCAAAAAATCTTCCAGACTGAACTCACGGTCAAACTGTGGTGGACCTGAGGTGAAAGTTCAGTGTCCTTCCTGTGAAGCACAAACAGTTCTGAATTAGACAACAGTTTAAGATGACAACCTGTAAGATATTCTGACGTACAATACCCAAGCACAACATGCACGTGTGAATTATCAGGAAAGTTTCAGCCTGTAAATCTGGGATTAAAAATTTCCATCACATCTACAAGAATCTTTCTTTTTCAGGTCTGAGAATATGATAGTTTCGACTTGATGTATTTCACATAGTATGATTTTGCACCTGCTCTGTATGCCACCCTCTGTAATGTAATGACATGTCAAACCAAGAACACTGGTACATGCAAACAGATCCAGAAATTGAAATCATGCTGGGACATTATTTTTTTTTTTTTTACAACTTTGATTAGATCAGACAGGTTTTTTTCCGCACTCTTTTTGGGCATCCTATGGGAAGATAATCAAGTGTTAACAATTTATTCTGGAACGCGTCACACACACACATATACACATAGGCACACACACACACGCACACACACACACATGCTCACACGCAGACACCAGGGTTGCTAATTGGAGCTGTTGCTCCCCTGCTAGGTGTCATCAGCCCCCTCCTGCTGGAAGTGGAGCTTTACACTGAGAGCAGATGATTAGAATGCAAACGTGTGTGCGCGCATGAATGTGTATATGTGAGTATGTAGACACTTGAACACACAAATGAGGAGTGTGCTCTTACACTCTTTTTTTTGTGTGTATGTGTGCGTACAGGGGAAGTTCAAACTTTTTGTGTGTATCTCATGTACAGTTGAGAGTTATTTACAAGTGTGTGTGTGTGTGTGTGTGTGTGTGTGTGTTCGCTGCAGGCCTACGGTGTTGGGGGCATGAGAAAGAGACAAGAGCTGCCTGCCATTGAAGACAGAGACAAGCCTTACGTCTGTGACAGTGAGTGCAACTTTACATCCTCATTCATGTTTCTCTTCATGTAACTATTCTTAGCTTACATGTACAGAATACTAATATTATATATACTGTACGTGTGTGTGTGTGTGTGTGTGTGTGTGTGTCTTCCAGTCTGTGGAAAGCGCTATAAGAACCGCCCAGGGCTGAGTTACCATTATACTCACACCCACCTGGCAGATGAGGAGGGGGAGGAAGACTCGGAGCGACACACGCTACCCTTCCAGCGCAAGAACAACCACAAGCGTGAGTCTGCTGTCTGAATATTAAACTTACTTGCAGTTGTCTCGTCGTCCGTCATTATTTACCTGATGTAGAGTGTTTCGGTTGGCTGGACACGCTGATTCTGGGTCCTCAGTTACAGAATGAACATGTAGTGGGTGTAGCAATTTCAGGGTCATTCCAGTGAGCCTTAATAATCAGGATATTATCAAGAACTATTGATCGTCCTGGAGTTCCTCCTGCAGTTTTATAGATAGTTACAGTGCTGACTGAGCTAAATCCAAAGTTTGCACTCATGTGGATGAAAGATAAGATTTCTCCCAGTGGAGTACTGGGTTTAGCTGATTTCCTCAGCTCCAGCAGATTCCCCTGTTCAGACTGATGCAGTGACGCAGTCTTGAACTGTGCTTGCGGTAGATGAAAATGAGTCAGTGTGAGTCAACTCACCTGGCTTCTCAGCCCACTGCTTGACCTGCGATAAACAAGGGTCAGACGTTAGCTTTGGTGAACTGATGGTGCAGTTATGGATGGAAATTATATTTAAAAGTCCCATATTTTACACTTTTCCTCTGTTTCATTTGAATTTTTGAAATCCATAAGAAAATATATTTGTAGTTTTAAGAGCAAAAAGTCATCTCAATGTAGTTTTGCATCTCCTTTCTCAGGCTCTAAACCTCTCCTCTGATTAGTTGACTGTTTTCTGAGTGATTGAATGAAAATATAACAGATTAAAGGTAAACACTCTTGGATGGTGGGTCTGGGTGGGCAGGGCTTGGGGCATGGCTGGGAGCAGTGACTGCTTTGTTGTGACATCACAAAGTAGGGAAGTTCTGTCTGATCGTTTTAAGGCTCAGTCGCTGAATACAGGCTGTGTGCATTTCTCTGTGGACTGAGGCTTTGATACTTTCACAGTGTTAATATAGAAGCTAGACCTGCTTCATAATCAAAAAAGACATGGAAATGTCACTTTATACAATATGGGACCTTTAATGATGTTTAAGTAACATTTAACGGATCTAACAAGCCTAAAAGAAAATTGGAGAAAATTGAAACTCCATTAGTTTCATTTACCTTATTAGTTAATGACATAACACAGTTCTGTGTAATTTTATCATTTTGCAATAATGTGTTTATGTAGCCGCAGTCGAAGATGGGAGTCTCAGTGGAGACAACAACAGTGACAGCAAGGATTATGTCACAGCACCTTAGTACGAATGCAGACAAACATCTGCAGTATATGCATGTCTTCCATGAAAAGTTAGTGGTTTTACTCTGATAGACACACTTAAGCCTGTTGTCTCCTATCCATTGCCAGAATACTTGACTCCAAGTCTATTGGCATTTTTGCAGAGCTCTTGCGATGAAGGTGTGACAGTCAGATACACTGCAGAGTCAGCTGCCAACAAGCACAGGGGATCATATGGATATCTATTTTAATAATAATGTACAAGAAATGTGTCAAGGTAACTATTTACATGCAGTAAAAGGTTCTCCACATTGCAGCAAAATGATTAATGTTAATCTTCCTCTGACAGTGTAAAGCTTAAAACCATTACAGTGTCTCCGTCAGTCATCACCCACCTGAGTTAATGCAACACTTCAGACAGTTTCAACAGCTCCTGCAGAGACACATCAGCTCAATGAGAGAACAAACGACTCGTCAATCAACACTCATCAGTCAGCGAACAAACACTAGTCAGACACTCTGGGAAATTTCCAGCACACTTTAAAGTTACAGCACACAGTATGACTGCAGCCATCAACGGCTTAACGAGTGTCCATTAACGCGCTGGTCCAGAATATTATGAAGTAGTTATAATGAAGACCCATGGTATTACTTGCAAATGCCTCAAGCACTTCTTGCCAGAAGGTGGAGGAATGTATGTAAATGCAGGTGGACAGTGGAGCAGATGGTTGTATAGTGGTAAATCCTAGATAAACACAATCATGTATTCTAGTTGCATGTTTTTATAAATCGCTATGGTTGGTTGGTTTGTTGGTTGGTCAACTGCCACTTTGATCCCAGACTGAAATATCATTGCCATGAAATTTTGCGCAGACATTCATGAATCCCAAAGACTTTGTTGACTGATTTCCTCTAGTGCAACCATGAGGTTCACATTTATACTGTAGTTTTGAGTGAAATGTCTCGACAACTATTGGATGGATTGTGGAGAAATTTGGTAAATACGCTCATGCTTCCCTTGAATTGTAATAAGTTTGGTGATTCCCTGACTTTTCCTCTCGCTCCATCATCAGATCAAAATTGGAATTTGTCCAGCACTTTTTGGTTTATCACCAAATGCCTGAAAAGCTAATGACATTTTCATCAGCCTCAGATGTATTTTCTGTTTAGCGCTAATCAGCAAATATTGGTGTGGTAATATGCTAAATCAAGATGCTGAACATTATAACTGCTTACCATTAGCATTTAGCTCACAGTACAGCCTCACAGAGCCGTTAGCATGGCTGCAGACTCTTGTTACTAACTGACCCAAGATTTGGAAAGATGCAAAGATATCAAACATACTTTGTGTCACAATAATGAATCATTAATGCAGAGGATCACTGTTGTTGCAGTAGGTACTGTCATTGGGAGTATACCCATCATTTTTCTTACATCTCAATTACAGGAGATGAGTTCGCACTGGATAGTTGTACCCCTCATGATTTAGTTCAGTTCTAACACAGGGTGTAGTGTGTGCTTTATAAACCAAGGCTGGAAGTAAGAGTGTGGAGTTTGGGGTTTAGCGTGGTTGAATTTAATAAAAGGAGACAGACCTGCAATTTTTTCAATCCTTACCTAACTTTAACCAATTCTTTTGTTGCCTAGTGCTAACCATATTTTAACCGTAGTGTATTTGACATTTAGCTGATTTTAAATTTAGTGTAGTCTTCTCACAGACAACATTTTGATATGTAGCAGGAACAACACAGGTGAAACTTGATGATGGCTCCATTTCATTTATGTGTTTCAATAAGCTAGTATGTACAAACCAGGGCCCTGTTTCCCTGAAGCATCTTAAGGCTAAGATGCGCTTAGTCCAATTGTAAATCTATGGGCTAAGTTCATTTTAACCTTAAGATGCCAGAGGGAAACCGAGCCTGCTGCACGGAGCAATTTAATGAAATGTGGCCATTATAAATGTTATTATTTACACCTGTGTTTGACAAGTTATAATGCCCATCATGAATAATGTCTCATGTAAGGCTGGCTCATGTGCATTTACTCACATTGAGTGTCAGTGTGGATTTCTCCTCATGCCACATCATCTCTTGTGGGACTTTTGGCTTATATTTAATCAGATCAAGTATGAGACTCACTGAATATTGGCAGACTTCCTGAAGCTGTAAAGGGGCCTAGTGCAAAACCTGGAGGGACACAGGTTTGTGCAAGCATTTGAAGAGTAGAACAAGATTGTCCAAAGATCACTTGCGCAGTAAAAAGCACTGAGTGGTAGTAGCTGAGGGTTGTTGGCATCCCAAGACTGCAGTTATCGCAGGACTGCAAAGGCTCTGCTAATGACTAGCATAGGAGAATAATAACAACAAGTGAAGCAAATATTTAGGTTTCTATGAGCAGGTCATGACTCAGACCTCAAACCTCCTCTTCCTGTCAGCGGCGGCATCCACACTAACCAAATTGCTTGCCGTCTTTGTTTCTTTGTGGCTATTTATTTTCACCCCCAGGGCCAGTTTTCTATCAGCCTGTGGTTTTTGTTCGGTGTTGTCTTGTGTCTGCGTGTTTTGTTTGTTTGTGAACACTTCTTTTAAGGATAATAGTATACATTTATCCTGCGGGAGATTGTGTTCTGGTCAGTAATCGTCAGTAAAATGGCTACAGTTGTTCACACTCGTAAAAAAAAAACCAAGAGAAATAGCTGTGGACTTTTGAAAAGCGAACACAGACGATTCATCCACTTTCTTTGTTCCTCCTGGTCTTAAAACAAGCAATTTGCTCAGAATAGAACACAGATAAACACACAAAAACACACATATCCACATTATCTGTGCATGCTGCACTGCAACAATGTGCACACTGAAACTCAGTTTCAGTTAATTGGCAGTGTGTGTTTTTAAATTGGACTGTCTGACAGAACAGACTGGCCTGGTATGTGTATATATATATATATATATATATATGTGTGTGTGTGCGTGTGTGTGCGTGTGTGTGTGTATGTGTGTGACCATGCTGCAGTCTAAGGTCTCTCCAGTGGAGGAGAGCAAGAGAGACAGCATTTGAATCGTTTAATATCCCCCATCACTCCCTCCCAAACAGTCAGTAATCACACACATGCGCACGCACGCACGCACACACACACAGACACACATACACACAGACACACACACACACACTCTCTCTCACATACACACACACACACACACACACACACAGCCTCAGAAAATGCAATCTTCTCTGCTGAAATGAAAAAGGAAGCTTAGCCCCTTTTGGTTGGTGTGTATGTATATGTGTGTGTGTGTCCACATGCACACGTATACATGCATCTGCAAGGCTCTGAGTGTGTGAATACATTAATGTGTGTGTGTGTGTGCCATTACAGCTTTCCCCAATCTACTGAGTGTCATGAAGGAGCCCCCTCCACCCTTCCCTTCCGTACATTGCCACATATGTGATAATATTAATATGGCTCCACCAAATGAGAGCAACCCTGCATGCATAATTCATGCTATATTCTTGCTCAAAAACCGTCTAGACGCTGGAGTGTGTGTATGCAGCATCCAAGCTAAAACTTAGCAGGAAAACTATACAACTATAAAGTCTTCTCTGAGCCTCCTCCAGCTCCGTCCTCACTCCCTGTTTTTCCATCAGTGTGATAAATGGCAGATTATTCCACCAGGAGATGAGATTTTCCCTCTCAGTCTTTCTCTTCGTCCATCTTTCACCACCTTCCTCTTCTCCTCTTTCTCTGCATCCTCACTTAACCCTCCTCTCTCTCTCCCCTCCTGTTCTGCCTCCGGTTTTCCATTCTCCTCCTCTCTCTTATTCTGCTTCGTCTGTCAACCAGCTTTGGATTTTCTTTTAATTTATTTCTTTGTTTTGTGTCTACACTCCCCCTGAGCACAATCACCAAAATCAGCCAACATCTATTAAACCTCCCTGTATATCTGGATCCCAGCCGATATACTGCTCACTCAAAATGATCAGCCCCATTAAAATTCATGACTGCACCACATACTATGTTGTTGTTGTTGTTGTTTTTTAAAACTCTTTTTTTTTACTTATTTTCTTCTAAAGAGGAGAAGAAGAAGGTTGGAGGTGGGGAGGGAGGGAGAGTAGGATGGCGGGTGGAGGTGTGGGGGTTCTCTTTTGGCATTGATGTGATGGTTGGAGGGGGTGGTGGGGGAAGAGGAGGAAGAAGAGGAGGAGGCTGAGGAGAAGTGGATGAATAAGGGGGATGTTTACTTAGAGGTCGGCCCTGCAGTGTCCACCTGAAAATTGGTTTTGTGGTATGGAGAGAAAGAGAAAGAGAAAGAGAGAGAGAGGGATAAAGAGAGAAAGAGCAGAAGGGAAGGAGGTAGATGAGCGAGCAAGTAAGAAAGAGAAATAGTGAAATAGCAGAAATAAGATAGATTGCAAGAAGGAGACAAACTGAGAGGAACAGCAACTGTGAATTAATGAATGAATGAGAGAAATAAAAGAAAGACAGAGAGAGAGAGAGAGAGAGGCAGAGGGGCAAGTCGAGGTGGGGGGGGTAGTTGTCATTAAATCCCCCTTCTCAAATCAGAGCTGAGATTCAGAGGCCACTTTATCTGGACGGACAGACGGTCCTACGGTGTGGAGCAGCAGGGACGCTCAGAGTGTGTCTCAAAATGCACACAACACACACACACACACACACGTCCATTTCTTTTTGGTGTGTGTCTGTGTGTTTGCGTTCGTGTCTGCCACTGAGTCGTGTGAATGTGCTGTATGGGCAATCATGCCCAACTTTGAGTGTGTATGTGTGTGTGTGTGTGTGTATGTGTGTGTGTGACATGTAATTGAGCCCTTTGAAGGTCAGCTTCCCTCTGTTCCTACTCACCATTGTTGGTTGTTGTGTTTTTTTTTTCCCCTCTCCAGTATTTTTTGCCTTGTGTCTCAAAATGGCCTCCCTGTCCTCCTCCTCCCGCTGTCTGCAGACAGAGGATTGAAGGACGAATTTTGATCAACCAACATCAATATAAACCAACGCTGACCAACCTAAAATGGCCACTCCCCAGTCTGGATCTGTTGTCACTCCATATGTGCGCCACTGCCTCTGTTGTTTACTCCCTTCTGTCTCTCTCTTCTGAATAATACAGCCAAGGTGATTTGAAGTGTGGTGCGATTCCAGCTCTTGTGTTTATTGCTTTAGCTATTGCATTGCCATTTATAGCAGTGTCACTGGGCAGATACAGATGTCTTTGTCAAGCTGTTTATTCTTTACACCGAGTGCTACCAAAACTTCTATATTATTTGGTCAGTGTGGCAAATTATCCCATTTAAGTCACCATTTGCTCTAAATCTTCTCAATATTTCAGCAGATAGATAGTCGGGGTTCGTTTTCAGATTTGGAGTGTGGAGAAAGCCGAAGCTTGGTGTGTGATTTCGTGTGTGTCATATTTCTACATGTGAAGACAGAGCATGTGGAAATAAAAGAGCATGCAGTGCTTTTTGGATGTGTTCTGAACTTTTCACGTACGCCGGCATTCCTCCTCAGCTTTTGATTGGTTGATTGTTGCCGCTGCTGCACGGCGGCAGGAAAGGAAGGGAGAAACGGCTGTTGCCTAGCAATCCGGTTGCCATAGATACCGCCAGGGCTCCCTCCTAAAGAGTACACTGTTATGTACATTGAAAAGAGAGAGAGAGAGAGAGAGAGATGGTAGAGGGACGGAGGGAGGAGAGGTATGGAGAGAATAGAAAAGGGGAGGAAGAGAGGAGAGGAAGAATGAAGAAGAAGAATGGAAGAAGTTGAAGCAGAGAAGGAGCGGAGGGGGCACAGAGTTCATTAAAAATAACATAAAGAATGGGAGGAGAGAGAAAAAACAGACAAAGAGAGAAGCGGAGCGAGAAGCAGAGAGTTGTACAGACTGAGAAAAAAAAAATCTCTTCATGATTCATCATATAGATTCCCCCAGACAGTTGGAATTGTGAAGGCAGGGTAATATTGGAGTCTGCTTCATTTGGTATTCTGTCTTAAGATGTGGTACTGTGGTGTGCTGGCTGGTTGTTTTGTGGTTCCTCAGTTGTCTTGGCCATGTTTGGATAAGCCCCCCACACTACCACAGCCCTCCCCTCCGCCTCCACCAAAACCACCCACCACCACCACCACCACCACCACCACCTCCCCTCTCCCGCCCCAAATCCATCCTCTCACCCTCCATCCATCTCCTGATGTTTGTTTCTCTGTCTGTGACTGACTGTTATTGTAAAACACAGCAAGAAGAGGAGCGAATAACAACCAGCAATGCAACAGTTTCATACATATCACAGTCATCAATTATTTCTACTATAATAAAAATGTCCAAATGTAAGTTGACATAATGCAACAGTGATTTAACTTTTGCACATTTCGGCCTAAACTCTGTCAGAATACCGTGTTATTCCTGGAGAACATCCTCCGGCACTCGCATGATGCCTTTTACAAGTCTGACTTGTTTGGAATAAAAATCCTAATTGGTAGTTAGCATGAGCAGCGATAGCTACCACGACTGAACACACAAAGAGAACGGCACCACCTACAACAACTCAAACTCCCCATTTCAGTGCACAAACACAAAATAAGATGCAGATTTCTAAATTTAAATGTCTTTTTTTTCTTTTTCTAAAATACTCCCTCTCTTTTACGCTTCCGTTTTGTTTTAGCCTGACTGGTCGTTTGACATTTCCACATGACAGTGCAGGGCTGACACATACTATAGTGGACCATGTGAGGTTGGGCACAATTCAAACAGGATTTCACAGTCACATTCCTAGCCGGCTCTCCCCCTGGAACAAAATAGGATTAATAATTTGCATTTTAACTCTTCATCGACAGGGACACAAGCCTGGCTAAGTGGCTCTTTTTAAGTGTGTGCAAATGTGAGTGCATGTTCACAGAGTATCCACACACACTGGTATAGGACGTGTGTGTGTGTGTGATTTCTTTACATGCATGATTTATAGGGGAGTTGGTGTGTTTGTGTGTGTGTGATTTATTTGCATGTGTGTCTATTCGCTAAATGTGCACATATCTGCAGACTGCAGAGCCTGACGGATTGTTTGTGTGTGTGTGTGTGTGTGTGTGTGTGTCTGTTCCTGCGGGTCAGTGTGATTACAAAGCAACCATAGATCAAGTTTTATTATGCACCAAAACTGCCTCTGTCCTCTTTCCTTTGCAATGTCATCTCTGCACACAAGCTCACATTGCATCACGCACACACAAATGCATGCATACAGACCCACAATGCACTGGGAGTTACGCAACCTGCTGACTGGACATGAGTGAAAGTAGTACTTGGGAGTGCGTGTGTGTATACGGGTGAGGGGTGGGGTAGGTTTGGTGGGTGCAGGGATGGAAAAGCAGCAAAAAACGAAGGGAAAACAGAGGGAGAACAGAGCATGGCACTGGTGCAGGCATTAGAGTGACAACAGATGGATTGCAGGAAAGAGTTCCAATTTCCTCTTTGAGAGTAAAGGAAAAAAATAGATATAGAAGTGAAATAAGGAAAGGGAAGTGAAAAAAATGAAGCACAGCGAAGCGCAGAGAAGAGATCGAATCAGAGGCAGAGAGAGCAGCAGCAATAATGAGAATGCATGAAAGTGCAAAGAGGAAGAGAGAGGAAGAGGATGGGAGAAAGAGTGAGGGGAGGAAGATGGGAAGAGGGAGAGAGAGAGAGAAAGGAAGGCAGTGACTTTTCATCTGTGACTGACAGTTTCCATCTGACTGCATCTCTGCCTCCTTGTCTGCATAAAAAACCTGAAGATGTCTCCTCGACAATTTGGGATTTGTTACTGTGAGAATCTTCACGTACATGTGCTTTTAACCTGCGTCTTATCTGTTGTCCGTTTGTTTATCCCTTTGTTTTGTGTTACCATATGTACAATATTTGTGACTGTAATTAACTGTGTACATGTGTGTGTGTGTGTTTGTGGATGAGTGTGTGTGGCTGAGGGTTACAGGGACTCTCATTCATCACATTAAAGAGAGCAAGTGGGGGATGGGGGACTGAAACTGGACGGCAAAAGTTATTATGCAAAGGCTTGGTTGTAAATCTTTGAGTGTGTGTGTGTGTGTGTGTGTGCACGCTCTACTGTATGTGTGTGGTTTGGTTGTGGGTGTGTTTCATCTGTGTGTGTGCTCTTGTATTGGTGTGTGTGTGTGTGCTGCTCCTGAGAGGCTCTCCTCATTAAGCAGCGAGGCGACAGGAGTGCAGAGTGTGTGTTTTCACACACCGCTGCTCCGATACAACGGGAGCCACTTTTTTTTTCGCCTCCCTTCCTTCCCTCCCCTTTGTGCCTCCTCGTCTTCCTCCTCCTTTTCTTTTTCTCTCTTTCTTTCCCCACTCGCCTCATCTCTCCTTGAAATCCTTCCCTGCCTCCTCCTGTTTCTCCTCTTCCTCCACCTTCGTATCTCCTCCTCATCCTCACTCCTTCCTCCCATCTTCACCTGCAGTAGCGGAGTGTTTGCTGCCTTCGGTAATTGTGAAGAACAAGACACACTCAATGTGAAAACATTCACACTCAACCATTACTTGTTATTTACCATCTAAACCCGCAGCCTCGATTAACCAAGTTTTGTGATGTTGGTAACCACGGCAACTGTTTCTTTGTTAATGGCTGAGCTTACCTTTATCTGCACAATACAACGGAATATAATAGAAGTTAAAAGAAGCATATTAAATCACTTTGATTAGTTCAAGTAAATGTCAATGAAAATGTTAAACATGCAACAAATCAGGAAGCAAAGACAGAAAAAATGTAAAAAGTGCGGTGGAAGAGAAAGTCAGACAAGTTAACAGGTAGGCCTATTTGTGTGTGTGTGTGTGTGTGTGTGTGTGTGTGTGTTTGTGTGTGTGTGTGTTGTGTGTGTGTGTGTGTGTGTGTGTGTGTTTGTGTGTGGACGGAGGGCAGTGGTTATTCCCTTCGGATAGAAGCGCTAAGTTGATGAGGCTTCCACTGTGGCCGGCCAGAGGATGAGATTATCGACCAGCCAAGAGTCGGGCTGTGGTTTGGTTCCAGGTCCGTCTGGAGTCTGGGGGGGAGAGAAAAGGGGGGACAGAGAGGGAAAAGAGGGGAGGAAGAGCTGAGGTTGGAGGGGTTGAGCGAGAGGGCGATATACTGGAGGAAGAAAATGAGGGAGAACGGCAGGATGAGGATACAGACACAAGGTCACAACTTTGTACTTGTTATCAGCCTCGTACTTTCTCATATCTTTTTTCTTTTTTTTTTGTCTTGCTGCTTTTCTTAATTACAGTGTAAGAAATGTTCTTCTTATCCAGGTCACCATTAGTTACAGGATCTTCAAATAAACCTATTCAGATACAATTATTGTAGTGAGAGGGTTGAGATCTTTTCACTTCCAATGTAGTTTTTTGTGCCTTTTAAAAAAACACTCCAGCAACTTTAGACTCAATATGAAAAGTCTAATTTAAAAAGGAGATATTTTTTTTTAGCATTTTATAAACAGAAAGAGCTGTTGCAACGCATTGAAAACCATGTATCACCAGATGTTATGATTTCTTCAGACGGAGCTAAAGGATCAGATCTTAATAGGCTGAGAACATTCTCCGACTTTTTACCATTTAAAACCCACTGAATTATCAGAGCTGTTTGAAAAGTAATGAAACGAAGAGCTAATGAAAAGTTAATGTTGTGGACATACATGGTTTTCACAGAACAGTGCTATATAACAAAGCGATTTAAATGCAAGGATTTTATCTTTCGGTGTCTTTCTATTTTTCTCTGCTCTTCTCCTTTTTCTGTCTTTTCTTTCACTCAGAAAACCACAGTTACTCAATTTTTCAGCCTGACCCCGAAAACTCAGCATATTAGTAGCGTGCATGTTTTTTTTTTTAAGTGACACTTTATCAAACCGCTGATAGAATAAATAAAATATGTGAGAATATATGATTATTTTTTATTAAAAGTGAGGAGAGGCTTAAGTTGAAAAAAGGAGCAGGGCAAGAGGTGGCTCAGAGAGCAAAATAACAATGCGAGATAACGAAGGAGCAGCGTGGAGGTGGAATGGAGAGAAAATGTGATGGGGGGGGGCATTATAAAGCAGAGAGGGAGGAAGGATGGGGAAGGGTAGGTGTTGGGGGGGCATTTGAGGATTCATCTCTTGCTGGATAATTCCCAGGAGGATCTCTCTCCAACACTTGAAAGCTGTGAAGTGTGCGGTTCTGCTCATACTCCTCCTGGTAATTGGAAGAGGAGAGGAGAGGAGGGAGGGAGGGAGGGAGGGAGGGAGAGGAGGGAGAGGAGGGAGAGGAGGGTCAGGTAAAGGAGTTAGATATGGAGGTAAAAAAAAAAAGAGCAAGAGGAGGAGGAGGGGAGGAAGGTGGCTGAAGCAGGTAAAGATTTGGAGACAGAAGGACAGGAGGAGAGGTAAAGGTAACGAGGGGATTAGAAGGAAGAGAAAGCAAAAAGAATCGCCTGACTTGTGCCATTTTTCTTTGTTCAATCTCTCATTTTTTTCTCCCCAACCTGGCATATATCTCTTTTATTTTGCTCATTAGCTCACTCCTCTTTATTCTGTGTCTCTATCACTGTCCTCTTCCCACCCTCCCTTAGCCAGCAATGGCGTGTCTGTGGTTGCAGGCGGCTTCTGAAACATGGCCGCAGGCGTTTAATCATTGATGGAGTTTTTTTCCTCCATGCAGGCAGGCCAGCGGGCAGCCCCGGCTCACTCACATGCGTCAGGACCTGCTGATTCACTCTCTGGGGCCTCCGAGCACACACATATACACACACACACACACACACACACACACACACACACACACACACACAAGCACTTACACATGCACACAGGCATGAATATAAAAGGCAGAGATGCACACACATAACTGTAGCACACAGACACGGATAAAATGCAGCCTGAATGTGTTTGATTTGTGTGTGTGTGTGTGTGTGTGTGTGTGTGTGTGTGTGTGTCAGAGTCCACATGTGTGCCTGACTAGTTTAACCCACCAGGGATTGTGAGGCCCAATCAGCAGCAGCGAGCCCAAATAAAAGCAGAGAAGATAAAAGCAATTTGTTTGACCAGTACAAGAAGACAAAAATGTGTTTGCATTGGCTCCAGGCCTGCACGCCACATATGCCTCTACAGTTTTATACATCCTTCTGCTAGACTCAGTAAACATCTGGCTGTGTTAGTTTCTTAAAATGTAAATACACTTATACAGCTACTGTAAGCTCATACTGTACGACCACTATCATTCAGCTCTCGGGCAGGAGCTCCTCACGCAGCTTAGCCGTGCTAGCGGTGTCGCTCTAGCAAAGTCTGTCAGTCGGTCAACCATTTGAACTACTGCAGAAAGTATATAATGCTAGATATGAATAATTGATACTGGATGAAATATAACAACTTTGATGATCCCTTAACTCCTCATCACCTGATGGCATTTCCATTAACTGCACTGTGTATTTAGCGCTAATTAGCAAATGGTAGCATGCTAACCCGCTGGTATCATACCTGGACCGTGTTGAAATTCCTCCCTATCTACTAGACTCTCAGCCACATCTATAAAATATGATGCTTTTCAATATTGCAGAATAGAAAACAAAGAGTACTGTCTACTGCATGTACACGGCTTCTTTTGTTCTATTGTTCACATTTTTGAGAATAAGGACACTCAAATAAATAAAGTGCACTGTACGTAATGATTTTGGACACAGCCATGATCATGCTAAATTAAGATAAATGTTTAATATTAGCATCACAGATTGCTAGCATGGCTGCGGACTTCGTCTTGTTCACGTTACGGACTATATTGTGGGATGTGTTGAATTCATTTTTTTCAATATTCTGGATTTTGGTGCCAGTCTGACTGATCAGCTTTGTTCATATTGACCAATTTACACAGAACCAGGCCCCATGAAGTTCAGGTTTAAAAATAAAATCTATAGTGAAACTCTCGTCACTTGAAAAAGCTGACACCAGCAAGATATAAGGATGTGAGAATGGCGACATCATCAGTAAATCTGTAGCCCTAAAAGTCCTTGTGGAATTAGTATACTGTTAAGTCCATTTGATAATTATTCCTATTGATGGTTGAACCGCAGCGATACTGTAGTTTAACCCAGCTTGTTTTCCATCACTGCACCACTGTATGAAAGTGCACAGCCCAGCACTAAATTCCTATATAGTTACTATTCTCGCAGTATAAATGACAGCCTCTCTCTCATGGTTTTTACTCAGCATAACTCCGTTGAATTCTGCAGTAGCAGGTACAGCTTATCATTTCCCTCCCCTCCTCTGTTCTCTGTCTGTCTCTCTGTCTCTCATCCTGATCAGAGTTTTTTCTTTTATTATTTTATTTCTCTGAGGATTAAAGCCAGACCCTGTGGAGGAGAAACCAAATCTCTCTCTCTCTCACTCCTCCTTTCCTTCTCACCCTCTTTTCCATCAAATTCCCCCTCTCCTCATCACCCTCCCCTTCCGGCCAAACAAGACTCCACCCTGAAATGGATGGATTAATGACCTCTCTCTGCCACTCATGTGAACACACACACACATACACACACACACATATACGCACGCACACACACCAGCAGTATCACCTACAGCCCTCTGTCTGCACGCCTGTGTCTTTTGTCTTTCTGCAGGATGAATGGCTTTCTATGCATGTCTGTATACGTGCATGCGAGTACCTGTGTGATCTACATTGTATTGACGCTCTGTCCTGGTTGGTGAGTCATTGTGAAGGACCTGTCCAGTGTTTTACATCTTCGAGAGGAAAGCACACATGCAGAATAGTCTGCAGTGGTTATGTGATTGCTTCCATTAAAGAGATTATGCAATCAAAAGCAGTAAGACAGGCAGACAAACCAACAGTCAGACAGACAAAAGAACAGGGGGGGTGGGGGTAAATGTGGAACGCACACACATACACACACACTCACACACACATACAGTATATAAATGTATATATATATATATATCTATATATATAGATATATATATATATAAACACAGCACTCAGGCAAGCAAGGGGAATTTCTCTCTTGTTAATAATTATTATGAAACAGCTTCACGTGGAGCACTTGCCTTTCCGCGCTCAGCATGACGGCAGGTCTGTCCCGGCAGCCTCCCTACACACTCACACACACACTCACACTTCTCCCATATTTTTTCAATTCCTCCTCCCTCCTCCACTTGACAATATTTACCAGACCCCATGGGCTCCCAGTGGACTTCCCCCCTCTGTTCCTCCCCGTCTCCTTCCCCTCCCTCCCCCTCTCACTTCCTGGGTGAGCCGGGTGTTCGGCGAGTCCCAGGCTCCAGCGCAGGCCTGCACCACTGCTTGTTTTTACCAAAGCAAACAGATGGAAAAAGAGAAAGACACAGACAGAGCGTTGTGCCCAGCTGGGATGGTGTGCAGTCAGGCAACGGGGGACTTAGTTACAGATCTTCTTTCTTCTTCTTTGTCTTACATCTCAACATTTTACCTGTAATCACTCCCTGTCAGTACAACACTCTGTCCATGTTTTCTTTCTCAGCTCACCTTGGTGGCGACTGATCTATCGATAAGTTAGGACTTTCATAGACTTCCCCTCTCCGATCTGTCTTTCTGTGTAGTGATTAACACAGCTCCTTCACTCCAGGGCAACATTTCATAACAGTGACTTATGAGTTTACACTCTTCATCCCCCTCTTCCAGGAGCCCAGGAGGGATCAAGCTAAAATCCCCATTTTCCTTACCCGCTTCTCCTTTCTTCTTCTGCTTCCAGCCAAGAAAGCACCGGACGGTTCAGTGATCGCCAATGGCTACTGTGACTTCTGCCTCGGAGGCTCAAAGAAGACCGGCTGTCCTGAAGACCTTATCTCCTGTGCAGACTGTGGACGCTCAGGTAGGGCACCGCTGAAGGGGATGATTGGCAGGAGGAAGGCGGTCCTCTGTTGATGCACAATTTCCTTTGTGGAGTATAGATTTCATATCTACTACATAACAAAATGCAAGTTTCGCTTCCTGTAACGCTTAAAATGGATGGACCATACCAGTGTTTTTTTTTTTTTTGTTTCAGCCCATCTACTACAAATCATGTACAGTATACTTAATCGCATCAACAACCATTTGCTGTAATGTTTTCGATTTTTGAGCTTGTTGACCGTTGCAGCTAGCCATGGTGTTTTCATTTTTTACTACAGTTTGAAAACCAATTTGCAGAGATTTGAAACTGATCTAAGACAGTGGCCTGGAAGGATAAAATACTTCCAGTTAAAGCATAAACCTCACAGGAGATTCTCAAGATGAAATACCAAAACATACATACGAAGGTATTTAATTCAAATCGATCATGCTAACTCACTAACGTTAGCATCAACTCACACTAGCAGTGAGTTTAACAACAGCCTACACAAGGTTACTACTTTGGTTGGTTATTGTCCTTAAAAGCCATCACACACAACAGTGAAATTCATGCCTGCTTTCATGTGTGTAAGTTATGTTTTTGTAGTAGGGAGAATGCAGATTGAAACGCTGCTGCATTAGCATTAAGCAATAACACAACTTACAAAATAAAATATGATGTATTGCCTTTTCTTACCTTATTTTCTGCAAGTTGACTTTCCTTCTGTATGGATAGGAATAGAAAGCCTTTGCTGCCTGAAAGGTAGAAAACACATGGAAACTTCTTAAACACAGCATGCTTATATGGAAAACAGTGGCTGTAACGTACAATGTACTAAAATCTTCTCCGCAAGAGGAATTTCTCATTTTCTCGAACACAATTTTAAAATCTTATTTTGAAACTATCAAAAATCCAATAAGAAAGTGCTATTCTATATACAATATAATCCATTTCTAATGATTGATAACACATAGTTGAGAGCAGATTTGTAAAGAGATTAAAGAGATTTTGTAAAGTTTTGTATAACAGGTACTGAGAATGTCAAATAAATTAGATACATCACATGAAATACAACTTCAGATATTCAAGTTGCATGCAGCTCCAAGTATATGCAATACATATGATGATACATGCTGTGCAGTATGCCAGAAGTGCAGAAACACTCTGGCATGTGTTTCCAAGGCCAGGAATGAACTTTGATGCTTAATCTGGCACTTTTCATTTAATGTGGTCATGTCCATTGATCACAGTGTTTCTCGGCATTAAAATATTAATGGATTCAGTAAAGTGTAATCTTGGTGTGACATTCTTGTCTGACAACAACTCAAAATTGTTTAAAATCTTGTTGCACACCTTTCAATCCTGGCTTTTTGTACATCAACTTACTTTACATCTGTGATATTATAAACCACTGTCTATTTCTTCTTTTGAGAGAGACTCCCATGTATAACAAGGAACTTAGATGAATTTGTGAGAGAATGGTCTCTACTTAGTATGTACTTTGGTTGTGCAGTAAATTTTTATTGGAGTAGAGTTTAAGTATGATTTTTTTTTTGTATGGTTGTATTATTTTTTGTTTATTCTGGTTACATGTATACATGCAGAGATTGCAGTGTATATAATGAAGAATTTGTGTACTTATTGCATGTACTGTATATATTTTTCCCCACATGTTTCTTTTCATCTGAATAATAAAAGAGAGAACCAAAAATGATGTACGTGACTTGTAGTGAATGGGCTAAAGCATGCAAAACATTGGTATGGTCCTCTTCTCTATAATGACTCACAAAGAAGACAAATGAAGGTCAGGAAATGAGGATGACATAATATTTCTATTTACATGATCATGTAACAGCAAATACCAGGAAAAGCTAGAATAAAGGGGCAAGGAGAGACAGTTTAAATGGACTGCATTAGCAAAGGACGATTTGTTTTCCTGTTCTACTGACTAAACTGTTGTTTTGGAATTTGTTAACATTTTTGTTGAAAGTCCAACATTTTGTAGTTTTCAGAACCAAATCGAAAGCAAACATATGCATTTTATTTGAGCCGTCTCAGGAAATATTATCATGTTTCTTCACCTTTAACTTTTCCAAAACTCTTTATATTCAGGAAAAATGCATCTCAAGTAACGTGATGTTTACACCTGCAAAACACAACTGTTGAATCATCTGTGAAATATAAATAAATCCCACGTATGAAGCAAACAAACTGATAGATAGACTAGGTGGATGATGGGTGACTGTCCTCAGAATACAGACAGTGATAGTGAAAAACATTGTGTGGGCGTGTGCTGGTGCGCATGTGTGTGTACTTATGTGCGTGCGTCTGTATGTGTGTGTGTGTGTGTGTGTGTGTGTGTGTGTGTGTGTGCGTGTGCACCCAGGCCACCCATCCTGTCTGCAGTTCACAGTGAACATGACGGCTGCGGTGAGGACTTATCGCTGGCAGTGCATCGAGTGCAAGTCCTGCAGCCTGTGTGGCACCTCTGAGAATGACGTAGGATCTCACTTTATACTGCATGTTAACACATGTGGCTGCACACAAACACACACACACACACACACACACACACACACACACACATACACATTACACATTGTACATATATATATACTCATATAGTATCTTTTAGGAAAACTAACCTCTTGCTGAAACTTTTAAACAGTCTTGTTGAATAAGTTTGGGGCATTTTGATATTGATCCTTGTAACAATCCAAAAAAAAAACAAAAAAAAACAGAGAAAGTGATTCAGGAGCTAGTTTAGATTCTGCGCCTTGCTCTCAGACTGAGTATGCAAGAGTGGGTCCCTCTGGCTGTAGGATGCTGTCTAACCACTGGGCTATACTGTTGCTCAATGAGTCTCACTGGAATGAAACAGCTTTAAACCCGCGAGAGAACTGAGAAGAAACATAGACATCAACCTTCAATAAATGCAGTTTCTTTTTTACATTCCTGCAGAATAAGGAGGTGCACACAATGTCAAGGAAATGATAAAGTCATAGTGCAGGTTATTATTGTTCTGTGGCATAAAAGAATATTTCAAGGACGGGAAGTTGTTGAGTCCTCAACTGTCATAAATTGAAAACAACCAAGGGACATGTATATCACTCCCTAACCCTTTGTTTTATATTATGACAAATTCACATCTTCATGTTTTATGCACATTAAATGAATTCTGTTATGTCCTCAGCTTTGATTTCAAATCTGTCCTTTCATAACGACATCTGTTTATCTGAATATTCTCTTCTCTTCCAGGACCAGCTGTTGTTTTGTGATGATTGCGACAGAGGCTACCACATGTACTGTCTGAGCCCTCCCATGTCTGAACCACCAGAGGGTATGTGCAACCATGAGCAGTGTGCGAGCATCACAATCCAGAGATGCTGCGTACCAGGAGAAGTGTTCAGACCTGCATGTGGTCAGACTGCACAGCCCCAGGAAACTTTTGTTTTTAGTATGAAATTATGTAACTGTCTGTACTGTAGGTGGGGAGACGATGACACAAACCTCAAGTCAAAACAGTCCGACAACCAAACCGACTTTTAGAAAAGCAACTCAGATTTAACCCTTTACTGTATGGAGGACCCTCAGGACTCCTCATCTCTCTGTTGGAGCATCTTAGTCTGAACACTGTGTCTGTGATCACAGAAAAGGAGCAGGTACATCTATTTAAATCAAACTGTCATTTGCCTTCTTACACATAAGATGGCTGCCTTAGGATGTTTGATGGCGTTGCCATGGAAATGAGTAGTAGAAAAGATAATCTGTTTCCATGGCAAGTGTGTCACTTGGCTGAACATACAGTAGCAGTGGCACTCGTGTTCAACACTCACTAACAGTGTCATGCTCTGCCCACACACGCAACACTTTTGATTTACAAGAAACCCGTATGAAATTCAGCAGTAGTCAGTTATTTTAGGTTTTTCCAGTCGCAGCAGAGACCTGTGTGAGCTCTGACACGGATCGGTAAACATATATTTACATACATACCGCAAACACACACGACACAACCAGACAGACAAACGCGCTGCACGAAGCACAGGCGACAGCGGAAGCGTTTTCCGGCGATGAACCCTCGACTGTAAAAGTTGCTGAAGCCTCGTCAGTGCTGTCGGAAATATTTGGTTCTGTCGTCGGTGTATTTGCAGCGTGTTTGTCTATTTGGTTGTGTCGTGTGTATCCGCAGCTCCTGTGTTGTCAAATTGATGAAGATGTTTTCTTAATTTGCTTGTGTCTCGTCTATTTGCATGTGTTTTCTTCAGTTGCAGTTGCCTCCAGCTCTCACTCCGTCACTGTACTTAGGCACAATACAGCAGAGTTTACGTTCTCTTTGAAGTGTAAAGGTTGAAAGTTGCATTTTAACATCTGTCTCAAATAGATGTTTAATTAATGTTACAAATCCCATGCCAAAATCCAAACCAAACTAGTTGTCAAATCCCCTGCATTGACAAACCACAGGCACAGCATGTGATGTTTTACCATGGAGGCTTTAATTTACAGTGTTACTTAATGCTCTGTCTGAAATGAGGGATTAATCCACAAGGCTTTACAATAGCTGTGATTGAACTTCCGATCTGTGTGTGTGTGTGTGTGTGTGTGTGTTGCAGGGAGCTGGAGCTGTCATCTGTGTCTGAGACAACTGAAGGAGAAGGCCTCAGCCTACATCACCCTCACTTAATCTGCGAAGCTGCGCCTCATCCTCTCGACCCTTCATCCTCTCCCAAACCGACTCTCCATCACAGCTCTCTGTGCCCTCCTCCTCCTCCTCTTCTGATCTACTCGCCACCACTTCCTCTACAGTTCGTCCCCGTGACCTTTGACATGACTGAGCACACAGCACCATACTCATTCTTGAACCCATTCTCCAGCGGCGAGCCAACCTACGTCCTTTTGTGTCACTCACATTCCCTGTTGTGCTTGAGCTGACCCCCACTGCGCCCCCCCCACCCCCCCGCCCCACCACCCCCCCTCTTCCTGCTCTGTCTCAACAGAGGAATTCATCAGCTGGCAATAAGTTTGCTAGCGAGACACACACTCCAGCCTGCCAAGGGCACTTCAGAGGCATACTACTCCACAGGAACCCTCTTAAGGGCCCTCGGAAGAGCCCTAATTATCTTCAGCTGCAAGTCAGTAAAGAAGAGAGTGAGGATTCATAAGATGGATAGGTGTTAGGCCGAGGACAGGGCTTGGAAGACCCTGGAAAACCATGGAGCAGTATGTTAGCCAACTGTGAAATATACTGAACCAAATTTTCATATACTCCCTCTGTCCTTTTCAGTGTATGGCAGAGCTGAGCTGTTGGACTCTGCTCCATTATTTGTCTGCAGGGCCCGCTGCCCTGTGTAGTTTCAAAGTGGGGGTGGTGGTGGTGAAATGTACAGAATTAAGACTGATTCTCTTATGTTCACACGTTTGAAAACTCCCCTCACTGGCAAACAATGAGCAACCGGTCAGGAACTCGGACCATCTTCGACCTCACCCTGTCCTCTCTCCTTGCATGAGGTTTCCACAAATTAATGATGCATTTTGGGATCGACGCTGAAGGTTTTGGTGTTCGGATGTCACATCCTCGGATGAGAGGAGGGATGGATTTTTCTCTAATCAGCTATCTCTGATCAAACGATGTATTTAAAAATGACAATTTAGGCTTAGCATCTCTCACAAATCCTTTACCTGACCTCTCTTCATCCTTCCCCTTCTGTGAAACACTGACTGTGAAGCCAATGCAAGACTGGAACGCTCCTGGTGCTTGGTGTGTATTATCTGTGTGTTAAGAATGTAGGATTGATGTGTGGACAATGCAGATCTTTGTCTGGCCCGATGCCGAGGCCTGAAAAAACTCCTTTTTTATGATTCCTTTTTTTATTTTTTTTTTCATTTGCATGTTGTTATCTCGATTGTTTTTAAAGACTTTTAATTGAAATTGAAAAGAAAGCACACTTAATTCGCAATAATGTGTTTGTGATATGAACTGTTTTGGCCAAACTGGGTGTGTTTTAAAACTCTTCGTGTGCCTGTGTGTCTGTTTGTGTGAGTTTATCTGAGCGCTACAGTAACTGTAGCCGGCTCCATGCTAGGTGGGATCTGTAAGAGGATTTCGAGCAGCAGCAGGAAGGTAAACCCGAATGTAAGGAAAGTCAGCGTTTTTCTGTTGAGGCATTCTGACAGAGGTGGGACAAAGACATTGTTATGCAAGTCACAAGTGTCAAGTCTTGTCAATGAAGTCCTAAGTCAACATGAACTGTGAAAGGAATATTCTGACATTTCTGGGAAAAAAAACATGTAGAAACCAAAGAGTCAAAAAATAAAAAAGGAGCAAGTTGTGGTTTTTCAGTGGATCATGTGCCAGACTTTTTGTTTTTTGGAAGTTACAGCACTCGGCTGACACACAGCCTGGCACATTAGCCTTGGTAAAACCATGACTTGTCACTTTTACCCTTTGTACGGATGAAAGAAATGAGATATAACGTTTTAATTAGTGGGCTTTAGAGGTGCTGGTAGATGCTGAGCTAAACTAACTGTCTAATCTTCTCATCTAACTGTCGGCAATATAGTGAATAAGCGTATTCCCCGAAATGTCAAACTATTCCTTACAGAGCACTGAGGTTTTGAGGCCTCAAAAGTCATGATCCCCTCACAAGATTGTTATGCCATTTAAAACATTAATCGCAAAACATTAATCTGTCTTTTTATTTATTCCTACCAGGGTAGATGTTACAACAACCTCTGATTTTACTACATTTAAGAGACCTAATCTTGAATAAATATCATGATGCTAAACTCTTATGTTATTAGCTTAAAGCAGTACTTTTAGGATATGTCGTCCTTTTAGGATCAAATGGCTTTTAAAGGTGAAACCGAACCACCCTGTAATTTAATCCACCTCTCCATTTAATATTTACATCGTCTAAACTGTCATAGTGGCACCAAATTATGGCTGAATACACAGCTTCTCTCCGAGACTCGCTTACACGTGAATGCTCAAGCAACATACAGAGGCATTGAATAAGAGTATGTTTGATCTTTGGCCTTGGTTAGGACACCAAGCAGTTAAGTGACGGTGTGTGAAGGCAGAGTCAAATGGCAGGTTTAATTATCCTGCTACTTTGCAAGCTCTGCTTCTTGCCAAGTGAAACTAGTTGTTTTCATCACCTTCTTGTGTCCTGCAAAACACGAGGCCACCTGGTTTGTGAGAGTAAAACACTGGCTCGTCCACCCACAGAGTTTTTACAGAGTATTTGTAACGTTTCACTAATCCATGTTCAACAACATATAGTATACACACACACACACATATATATATATATATACACATACAAATATTCAACCAACAATTAGTAGATGGTTGAATTCTTGAATATCAATTAATAACTTGCTGAAATGTTAAAAAACTCTAAACTCTCTGTAGGCGGACTGTTCAAATAAAGTGTTACTGAATATTTCTGCTCCCTGCCAGTCTGCTCTGCACGTTACAAGCCAGTTTAATAAATCAGCAGTTAAAGACCAAGCTGAAACATTAAGTTTTTCTATGAAGGGATTGAGCCATCCAGCCAACCAGCATGTTTTCTTTTGAGTTTGCACTTTAAAAAAAAAAGTTTTTTATCTTTAACCCAATGGCCCATTATATTATCCTCAATCACTTTACGTGTAATTCTCAAGGCGACTTTAAAGGGCACATTACAAGACAGCTGAAGTGGCGGTTCAGGAGGATGTTTTCAACATTTCTGAATTGTTGGTATCGCACAGAGAAGGCATCCATCCAGTGATTTGTGAGCGTTAAGCTTGGAGACAATAGCTGTAAATAGGGGATTGAATTAAGGGCAACAAATTCCATTTCATACTGTATTTCATATTCTTGTGTACGTATCAAAAAGTATGAAACAGGTCAAATTCAGTTGGTTTCTCACTTGAATGACCATTTCATCTTAATGCTGCATCTTGTCTCTAAAAGGAAACTCGTGAAATCAGATGGCTTGTGAGAATGTACCTGACCTGCAGTCGTGTTTGTCATCTGACGGACAAAGATATTAGGTGCAAATACTGTGCTACCCCTCAACTCAGCGTAACTCCACTGATGCATGAATGAACCTGAAAATGTTTCTGATCTCATATTTTGACAACGATATGCTTTTCGTTCTTTTTTTTTTAATAACGATGAGAAATAACCTTTAACTTCTGTTCATTTCCTGTTTGTTTCCTTGTTTGGTTTTGTAATCTGTGTTGTTTCACATTTTGCACAGTATGGCTGCATTTGCTCTCCAAGTGTGTTTATGCCTCTGTGTGTATGTGGGTGTGTGTGTGTGTGTGTGTGTGTGTGTGTGTGTGTGCGTGTGTAATAATCACGTATGATTACTGGAAGGTCAGAGAAAAGCAAACCAAAACCAAAATAGTGAATTAGTATTATTCTTTTCAGTGGAAACACGTGCACGGCACAGCATTGCTAGAAGATTGTAATGATGAGTGCCGGTTATAACAAAAGCGTGCACAACAATTCACACAAGGCACTTAGATTAAGAAGTGTGCTGTTTCTTTCTAAAGTTTGTAATATTTGCCAACAAAACCAGAAGTATTCAATCACTAAATTGTTTATTTCCATTAACCAATCAGAGCTAACGTTGAGATTTTAGTGGCAATAGTTTGATGATTAGGATGTCGATGATAATTGTTAGATTGAATATAATGGAGATGTTTGTGTGGATGGATGATGATGATGAGGAGGAGGATGATGATGATGATGATGATGATATGATGGTTAATGAAAAGCCTTTATATTGGGAGCCTCTCTTGATAGGAGAAGCATGGTGGAGTCAAACCAATTTTGATTGTACTATCTGAGGAGGGCGGGGAAGCGTGTTGGGGTTTTGGAAGGGAGGGGATTCAATGAAACTCGAGCCTTCCCTTTGTACAAATGGACAAACCAAGATGGTGGTGGTGATGATGGGGGGATTGGATCAAACAAAGCCACACCAGGAACCTCCAGGCCTAGAGTCCCCCCCCCCCAATCTCTCCCCACATTTGAGGCTGTTGGAGTGGCTCCGTCAGAGGGTTGAGACTTTGGGCCGTTCTTGGCCTCTCTTGTAAATTGTCGTTCTGTGATCTTGCTTGCACTTTTTTTTCATTTCCCAAAAATAAGAAACTAATTGTAAGTATGTGTGCGTGCGAGTGCGGGTGCACTTTTTATTTTTAATCTTAAAATTTTTTCAAACGTGATTGTCTGTTGTAAACGAACACTGGATAAAGATGAGTTTTTAATTTGTATTTTTTACCTTTGAGAGGAAGATGAAATCTTCTTGGACATTTTTTAACCCCTGCTCCCTTTCTCCCCCCTTTCCTCCCTCTCTCTCTCTCTCTTCTCTCTCTCTCTCTGTCTGGTACCTGGGAATGCTTTGAAATGTGGACTGTGACCGCATTGCTGTCATCACTGCTGTCAGTCATTCTCTGTGAATTCATCCGGCTTTCTCAATTTACCCAGTTTTTTCTCTCTTCCCTTGACTCATTTTTTTCCATTAAAAAGATGAGATTGAAAAATGACCTCTACCTTTGTGTGTCATTATGTATGTGTGTGTGTGTGTTGTGTGTGTGTGTGTGTGTGTGTGTGTGTGTGTGTGTGTCTGTGTTCATTTATTTGTTCTAGTTCCTGTGCTATAAATCACTGAATATTTGTGTGTTTTTGGACAGTAGTCAGTCTGTTTGTCTGTTTGTCTGTCTGTCTGTCTGTCTGTCTGTCTGTCTGTGTGTCTGTCTGTCTGTCTGTCTGCTGGACTGGTTGTCTGTATTGTTGCCAACTAGGGCAGCTTAGCAGTCAGTTTAACATTTTTTCTCTCAGGTGGGGAGGACGTTATAGCCCACACAATTCTTCCCTCACATGCAGTTATACTTGCCGGCTGAGAGCTGAGGCCAACACGGACCATTTTTTCCTCTTTTCACTGCGCAGATAACAATCTATCAGAGCAGCGTGTTCAAAGTCAGCTTCCAAACCTTTGAATAACTAATTATCATTTTCAGTTTAATACACTTTGCAGCTATAACACATTCACCAGAACTCTCTTCTTTTCCCTCTTTTGCAGAGCACTCCAAAAATATACTAACCTTTTCATGAATTTGAAAAAGGAACAAATTGGCCAGGAATTGACAAAAGATTAAGGGACAGCATTGTTTTGCTTCTGTAGCTGGCCGGAAAAACTGGGGGACAAAAGAGCCCCATTGTCCACAATTGTTTTCGAACAACACTGCAGAAGAGAATACACTTTGCTATTCAGGGCAGGTACAGTTTTGCTATTTGTGATGTATTCCTGGAGATGAGACATTCATCATAGCTGCTGTGTTGGCCAGACCTGGCTGAGCAACAGCAGCAGGGTGAAGTCAAGCTGATCAACAATTCCATTTTTTTCCCTTCCCTGCTTCCTTCCAGAAGCCAGAAAACCGAAAACTAGTGCACACTTGGCTCCTTGGGGGAATATAGGTATTTTTAACAATATGCTCCGAAAAAACCAATTCCTCCATCCATCCTTTGGCAGAGCTCCAACCTTATCCAAAATCCTGCACACCACCCCCAACCCCCGCTGTCCTGTTCATACAGAAACCCACACACAAACGCCTGTGTGCCACACACACGCACGCAGACA
Organism: Seriola aureovittata; assembly: GCF_021018895.1. Taxonomy (NCBI): domain Eukaryota; kingdom Metazoa; phylum Chordata; class Actinopteri; order Carangiformes; family Carangidae; genus Seriola; species Seriola aureovittata. Next base: position 4,821,799 of record NC_079367.1, on the reverse strand, counting down.
CACACACACACACAGACATGCGTGCACACAAACACACATACACAGCCTAGAGCCCCCATCTTCTTATGAGCTTCATTACTCTGACCCCACTCTCCCTTTCATATCTCTGAGGATATTTATGCAGTGTGTGTGTGTGTGTGTGTGTGTGTGTGTGTGTGTGTGCGTGTGTGCATGCGTGTGTGTGTGTTTTCCACTCAATACCCAATAGAATATGTGTATGTATTTATTTAGGCCCAGAGAAGGCACAAGTGTGTTCATATGTGTGTGTGTTTGTGTGTATGTGTGAGGACGTGTATACTGTATGTCAGTGTGTGAATACTGTACTATGTGTATGAAGTGTGTGTGTGTGTGTGTGTGTGTGTGTGTGTGTGTGTGTGTGTGTGTGTGTGTGCGCGTGTGTGAGTGTGTGTGTGTGGCCATGTGTGTGTATGACTTCTCAGCCAATTACCACATCTCCCAGACAGACTGAGACTGCCTAGGCCCTGCCAGCCTATCAGAGAAGGGCTGCGCACTGCCGGGCCGGAGGTGGTTGCTATGGAAACCAGGAGGCCTGTTTGCATGGTGGCTGATGGAAGAGTGATGGATTACAGTAATAGGATGGAGGGAGGGAAGGAAGGAAGGAGGAAGATAGGGAAGGAGGATGGAGGGAAGAAGGATGGAGGTATAGGAGGAGAGAGTGAGAACAAGAGGAGAGAAAAAGAGGGGAGGAGGGAAGGGAGGCACAAGGGGAGGTGAGGAGGAGGAAGGAAGGAGGGAGACAGACTCATACATAAAGATATTGGAAATGTATGAATGCATCTGAAATGAAGCGACTTAAAAAGATGAAAAAAGAATGAGAGAAAATGATAAAGGGGGAGTGGGGGAGGACTGGAGGGGGTATCGGGAATGGGGGTTGGGGGGGGTGGAGGGTGGAGAGGGCATCTGTGGTGTGTGATTGAATTCCTCTCTTTCCTTCTTCTGTCTGAGCTGAAATGTGTGTCTGGCCATCTGTCCTTGGAGCAGACAGAGAGGTAAGTGTGTGGAAAGATGCAGTCTCACCTTTTCTTGCCTCCTCAGCAGCACTGCAGTCAGACTGAACCAGAATTACTTCATTGTTTCCACCCAGTCACTAAAACCTGGTGAGAGGGGTCAAGACAACACACTTCAGTAAGTCATAGAGAATCTTTTAAAAAATTACACCTGATAAATGAAGCTGTGATGTGAAAACTCACAAGGCTAAAATGTTAAACCCAATGACAGGAACACTGCCTACTTTATTTTGAGTGTAGAAAGCCTTGAGCAACACTTGAGCAGACTGATTATTGACACTTGTGTTGGGTTGACACTGACTTCACTTTTTCCATTGTTTGGATATTAAAAAAATAAATACTAATCATAATTGCAAAATCAACCTCTTTTTGTCCTCAAGTATGTTTTTCTCCTTTCCTCTTATTACAAAACATACTTCTACAGACACCAGTGGTGACTCCTCCCTTTGCAAAGTAGTCCTTGAATCATTTGATGTAGGTGACAAAATATGGAAATGACTGTGTAAGACATAAATATTTTATATTCTTTATGTGGCCAATGAATCAACAATTATATATATAGCTTGTTTGCTAAAGAGTCATTCACAGCCAAAGAAATATACAGTGTATTACCATACATCATGATGTTACTTATGTTAGACAACTACTTCCCTTTTTTGGCTTGTGACTCCCTTGTTAAAGTTTGTCACATGTTCACTTGTTTTATTTGAATCACTCTCAAATCCTACAAATCTATGACAAATGGGAAACTCAATCTAATGAAGAAGATCATCTAATATGATCAAAAGCTCCAGAACAGCTCCTGAGTGGACACTGAGGTGACATTGTTTGTATACTTCTGTTCCCACTGTAAAAATGTGAATTAGAAAAATTGAACATGAGTGTTTTTCCTGTTAGCCGACCCCCAGACCACAGAAAGGTCAAACTCCCAATTAATATAATATAAAAAAACCTCCAATTACAGAAATCAAGATAAACTAATTTTGAAGTAAAAAGTACCGTCAACCTAAACATCAGATACAGAGCATTTGAAATTTGAAAAAAAAAAGTAATTTTTAACCGTCTTTTACAGCCGGGGAATAAACAGCAGTAATGCATGAATTTCTGTTGTGCACTCCTGAAATATGTCATCAGCTCAAAATCATGTTGATAAGCAATTCCCATAAAATTAGGTAAAAGCCATGAAGTATTTAGCTGATTAAACAATGTTAAGTATATTTTGTGAGCTGTTGAAGAGACGTTTAAAGATCCCAAACAGAATATTACGGTTAATGCAAATAACAAAAGAATCTTGCTCTAAAAGCTTTACTGCAAATTCACACACAAATTAAAATGCTGACTACTTAACATAATCATTCACTAACAATAACCTTCATTATCCACATTGGTTCAATATAACCAGGGAGCCCAAAAGCAATTAACAATCAAATAAAATTAATTAGCATTCTAACTAGACAATTAATCAAGTGACCAGCACCAATGTAAATCAAAGCATGTGGTTTCCAGGCGTCTAAAGGTGAATTCAGAGCAAAGGTCCCATTTTAACGACATTTAAAACACTGCTTTTTGTTTCCTGGTTCACAGACTCTCACTCGTAGAGTTTTCCTGTTGAACCACACTGAATTCCCGCCCGCTGACAGACAGTGACTGGGGATACTTTTGAGGCAGGGATTAGGCTAAATCTGTGTCTGGGGAACCCAAGTCTGTGATCTTTGCAAGTGACAAAGCGCCATTCAAGTCAATTAAAGATGCAGTCCACTCAAATTAACTTCTGGGCCAAATCAAAAACATGAAAGACGTTACTAAAATCCATCATAGCGGTGATTCAATCCATTCTCTTGTCACTCAGTGTCATCTTTAATGATTATCTGCCACAATTCACACTTTGAAGGTATTTTACGGCTTTGAAGGCATCTATTGAGACAAAACTGTAATTTACTTGTTTAGAGTGTTGATAACACAGCCTATCAATGACTGCACCATCATTTGGCAGAATGAGTATTTTCCAGGTGGATGAACACCTGAATAATCTGCAATGCAATAGTGTTCAAAAGAGGGAACACGACTTCAAAAGGCGAACTCGAAATCCTAATTCAACACTGCAACCTAGAGGCCGAGTTAAGCAACAACATCTGTCTTTTACTCAGAACAAATAAAGTACTTTATCTGTGCAACATCAACTACTCAGAGAAAGGAATTACTTAATAATTAAATCTAATAGATATGATTTTATATGTGGTTTATTTATGTTGCTATTGTGTTAATTTGCACATTCAACAAAGGCTTATCAACTACTTCAGCTCTGTCCCATTTATTGATCATTATCTGTGTCCTCACTTTGCCGTTTCTTCCCTCTCTGGATGTTTACATTATCTGAAATTAGATAGAAAACCAAACAACATGGATCATTAACTACTACATTTGTTGATTTCCCTTAATAACAAAGCAATTACACTGCGCAAACACAGTTATAACATTGTGTGGTGCCGTGAAGTGTCTTGCAGTCATGTACTGTGAGATTTACTCTTGATTGGTTGATGTGAAAAACGAATGCCAGCAGAGTAATGGGAAAATACAAGGCTGATTAAATAAAGCCTCAGTCTCTTTATCTTATCCCTATGTTTTCTGTGTTTTCTCTTGCATCTACACACCTCTGTTATTTCACTCCATTTCAGAACTAATCGACCTTAAGTGACCTCTTTTTTTACCTTCATCTTGTTGACTGACAATAACTTTACAAATTAAGCTAATTTCATTGATGAGTGAAGAAAAATCTTTTGCCAGATTTCCACCCAAAACTATTTCAGCTTCAGAGCAGCATCTGAAAACTAGCTCCAGTTTTAAACAGCAATTAGGTTTCTAAATTTGCAAGGAGAACTTGCAAACTCAGACAGAACCAGAGATTTAAACGCAGGATTGTTTTGTTGCAAGGCAACAGCAGTAATCACTCTTTATTTTTAGGATATTTTTTCAAGTGACAGGGAAGCGTGGAGAGTCGATCATGTCTCAACTTTAAAGGTCGGTCTCAAAATACAAGTTGTTCTTTATACTACAAGTGTTGCTGGAGTTTTTCTGTCAAAGAAATGGGGCGATTCAGAGAAGTTTCTCCTCAAGAGGGAAGCATTCTCGGTTTTTAAATTGGACACTTTAACTCTGAGAGGGTTATATGAGGAACTAGACTCAAATCCATTTTTACACTGGAGTGTTTTTGTTCTCACAGAAACATGACATTTTGGGAACATGAGGAAATTTAGTAAAAGGAAGGATGTGTCGAAGTCAGCCGCACATTGTGTTTGGGTTGAGATGAGAGATTGCATATGATAAGGACTATTTTTAAAGCTTGGTTGTAATATTTCAGGTTTTGTATTGATGGTCATTTATATTTCTTGTAATTCTGTAAAAGATGATAGTAATATTGCTGTATTGAAACAAAAACAACCTCAGACACCAGCCTGATAATCAAGACATGACAGCCCAAAAAACAAGTGGTGAATAAAGCATGGTGCACTGGAAGAGTTGTGCAACAAGCTTTAATTTTGGGAAGTCTCCATAAGAGCAAGTCTGCTCGTGAGTCCTTAAGCAAGAACGCAGATTTCTTAACACGCTCCAGTAATTCATTTGGAGTAGTTTTGCGTTATAGTAGTGCAAGTCAGAAAACTTGGAGGAGTCCACATGTTGGGGTTTGCACACAGCCTGTGCCATTATCGTGGGAAAAACAGCACATGAACAGATAGCTGTGTTACCTAACCTAAAAGCTGGCTCTGAGAGGTTGTGAGTGAATATGCCAAATGCACATGTTGTAAATATGCAAGAAGGTCTTCTGAGAGATCTTGATATCAAATAACAGGAATGAACTTCAGAGTGTTTTGTGCCATTAGAACTCATCAGTAGAGTGAACATAGTGACAAGTGAAATGCATCAGAACATATTCAGCTTAAATATTTCACCATCATCATGAAGCTGTAACTCCCTGTCTGACTTACAGTATCTGAGTAAAGTGATTTGGTTTCCAAGAAATTAGACAGTAGCTAAAAATAGACAGTTATGTATTGGAAATGTTCTTAATTTCATACAGTGTGATGTAAACATGACCTCAACAGCAGGCTTTAAAACCAGCAGTGGAAGAAGTATCAGATCTTTAACCAAAGTAAAAGTAGAAAAAATTTAATCATTTTACTTGGCAATGAAAGTATTATTATTAAGTACCAAAAGTAATAATAATTTATCCTATATTACATTAATGTGTACACATTAATGTTGCAGTTCATAAAGCTGGGGCTGATTTGAACTATATTAAACTAATCCAAAGCTAATGGGTAGCTTGTGAATTTCCCCTGACGATAAAGTCGTATATTAACCTGTATATTGGTTATATTTTGTGTTATTAATCTGAATCTGCTAAGTAACTAGTAAGTAAAGTTATAAAATAAATGTAGTGGAATAAACAGTAGAATATTTGCTTCTTAACTGTATGTATATATAACGTAGAGAGTAGCAGGAAATGGAAACACTCAAGTTAAATGACCTCAAATTATAATAAAGTAGCTACAGTACTTGGGTGATATGAAACACTGTCATAGTGATAACGCATAACAAAGTCCTCTTCATACACAGGATATTGTCTCATATCCTTAACATATTCCACTGGGACTCGCACCTCGGAAGAGCTAATTTTACCTTTTTCTAAGTGATTTTCACAAACACTCATTCTTAGTCACGCACATCCACGCCTAACATGGAAGCCAAATTCAGGTTCATCCCACACAAATTTCTTGTGTGAACAGGGATTCAGATAAAAGGAGAGGATAAACAAGGTGAAAGGTGAGGAGAAGTCAAATATAAGAACCAGTTTCTGCTCAGGACAGAGTGTAGCAGCAGGTGAGTGGAAATACACACATACACACAGATAGTACAAACAAGCTGAATCTTCCTCCATGTGGAAGCCTAAGCTTTTACAGTAGATCTACAAACTGTACACAGAATATTTTCTATTTTCTTCTATTCGACTCTAGGGGGCAGTCGTGAATCCCTGATACCACTGTCCATAATGCAGACCTTGGTAACTTCGTGTGCTCTTCTCCTGTTCCTCTTTTCTGTCCATGCAGATGTTGTGGATCGCTTTGAGGTTTGTTACCTCAGTTTACTTAAAGACCTCAAGGAACATTAAATATGTGTGTGTGGTGGGTAGGTGGGTCCTTTAAGAGTCTGTTTTATTTTTGTTATTTTGTCCCAGGATGTACCAGAATGTTTGAAGTACTTCTATAAAGAGAAGGTGCCAGAGTGGGGGGCTTCTACACCTGGTGCTGCCCGTCTCTGTCAGCGCTTCGTCAACAGGTAATTAAAGAGTAGAAAGGGGAATTTAGACATTGATGTTTCTGTATATATAAACACTGTAATGTGAGTTTAACCTGTTAAATATAAGTAGCTTGGTTCCTCGCCTAATGCATATTTTTTATTTACTTTCAGTCTTAGAAAATTTGACATATGGTATATAATCTTGCCACTTACTAATTCCAGCACTAAAGGTTTCTTGGCTTTTATAGCAACGCATCTGATCTCTCGATCATTATACCTCATCTTTCTCCATCAGGTACCACTTTGCCACATTGTATGACACCAACCATCGCATTGCTGTCTACTCTGCCTATCATTTCCAGCCCAGCAATGGAGGTGGCAGGGAGAGGAGATGGTTTGTCGAGCCTCAGGTTGGTACCAGATGTGTTTATACTTTACATGTGCATCTACTGATGTGGCCAAAGATATCACCATCAGAGTGTGTCATATGTATCAAGTATTTACAGCACTAATGTATTTATTGTGCTGTTTCTGTTCTTTTAGTAGATTTTTCCCTGTAAAGAATGTGCATGACGGACTGACATCTTTTAGCATATGATATTTTAGGGGGAAAGGTGCTTGCAGTTGGCCCAGTGACAGCATCAGCATGATTGAAGTTCAGTTTTTTATGTGCCCTATAGCTGGTAAACTTGTCCTGGCAAGCTGAGATGAAGGACGGCTACTGGCTGGGGAAGGACCACCCTGGGGTCTACCAAGGAGAGAAACAGGCTCTGAATGAAGACTACACACACTCTGGCTTCGACCGTGGTCACCTTAACCCTAACGGACACCATGCAGGTAGGACAGGCTGAGCACATCAGCGCTACATTACATTATGAAGGTGGACAGAAACACAACCTCAAATTAATGATAGTGTTGCTCTAAAGCTACATCTACCATATCAACTTACACGACAATGACATGTCAGTGCTGTGTTCACAGTCCCAAATGACTAGAAAAAATATATATTGCAGGTTTAACGTTTTATTTTTTTGGACCTAGAATCCGTAAACGTATTTTTTGCATAATTAACTGCAACTCTCCGTCCCTCTCTCTGACAGTCCCTGGCCGCAACGCCACTTTCACCCTGACCAACGTGGTCCCTCAGAACCCCAAGATGAACCAGAACGCCTGGAGGATCCACGAGTCCCAGCTCACCGACCTTTTCAAGAGCAAGTGCTCTAAGGCCTATGTGCTGGTCGGTGCCATTCCCTCTGCAGACAACTGGATTGTCAAAAACAATGTGAAGCGTGTCAACATCCCAGACTACCTGTGGAATGCCTTCTGCTGTGTGGACAACAATGACAGGCCCCTGCAGAGTGGTGCAGCCACAGCCAGGAACACAGAGGAGAACTGGGTGGAGAAGCTCTCTGTGGACAGACTGGGAGAATTCCTGCAGCAGTTCTCCAATCAGCCAGTAGGGGAGCTGTTTTACAACAACTGCAGGGCTTGAAAAGATGAGCAGAGGGACAATGAAAAAATAACTTTAGGTGCCATTGCCCTTTAATTTTACATGAGATTTGTATAACGACCAAAAGCTATTTTTGATATTGATTCTAGTGTGATAATACAGTCACCATTTAACAGCAACAAGACTAAAGCATCCATTATCGCTCTTCTCATTAAACAACAAATAGATGAATAAAAATAAGTAGCAGAGAGATAAAGTGGCTGTTCATTGGTGTCTATTTCATTGATATATATATATATATATATATATATGATGGTTTGTACTAGTGCTGTGAAAATGACAACTCCCTTATTACTACAGCAGCAAATGAAAAGTTGAGAGGTTGGATGGCTGATATGCAGTTGTGTCTACTTGATCTACACACTCATGATCTCTTACATACACACACATACACACACACATACACACACACACACACACACACACACACACACACACACTCACACACAATAATAGCCTGACTCTGCAAAATGTTTAGTTCAGTCAATATATATTTGTAAATGTAAATAAATCGACAATAACCTGTAACTTTTTTTTACCCTGTTTGAACCAGCTGTATGCTGGAAACAGTCTTCAAACTTGAGATTTCCTAAGTGTGTTCCCTCTCTTTGTTGATTCAGGAATAGTGTTCCCCAGAGCTAATGAAATGATGTTTCACTACAGAGCTACAGCATTGCTCTAACATTAATCAGGTATCAAAACCACCATATGTAGTTTCTCATCACTTCATGAACATACAGTCAGGCATTCCAGCAGCTAGGTTTCCATCCACATGTCATGCAAATTTTAACCAAATTCTAAGCAAATCAAAAGAAGAAAATGTTAAGTAATTGATTTTAGATTTTATCTAAATTAAATTAAAATGTGTGGACATTTGGATGGAAATTATTAAACTACATCACCTCATCACTCTGAGGAGATAAGAGCTGACATTGACATTGGCAGGGCTGTGTCCCTGCTGTCCAAACACAAATCTATGCCTAGAGGAGAAACCTCATTTGGTACAAGCCCCACAAAGTTTATTTTTAGTGGTACTGTAATTTAGAAAATAATATAATACTGGATTAATTCATGACATAAAAAAAATCATTGGTTGCTTTCTGATTTATATTTTAAAGGTTAGTTGGCTCAAAGGCCGATATGTGGCCCTCTGCCCACAGCGTTAGGTGATGAAAGTTGAGCACAAATATGATGCCAAGTGGAGCTGACCGCCTGTTGCCCCACTGACGTTAGATTGGCTATTTGCCAAATAGCGCCGTCCTCATTTGTTTGTAATTGGCAGAAGGTAATATTTCTTTTTAAGCAGACAGCAACTGCACTAGAGATGAATGAACAGGATTGTCTGCCCACGAGCCATGGAATATTGAACAACCATATTCTGCCCTCAGGGATTGACCCTTATCTCTGCTCGACTGCATCTACTGGCCTAATAGAAAAAACAATGTCATTTTAGTTAATGACAACAATATTTGGAACTAATCAGAATTTGTATATGAACAATGAATCAAACACATAATGTGAAATGATTTGCTCACAGTGATGAACTGACAGTGTATAGTTCATGTTCAGCTCTACAGAGTGAGTGAGGGTGGGCAGCAGCTCATTGTTTTTATTTTAAAGCCCACAACTCTACAGGCCTGACATTTGAAATAGCATAAATATTATTATTATTTTAAGTGTTAAATTTATAGGCAAGCTTAAACAAACACACATTCCAGCTGTTACATTTTTCCTTTTAAACGCTACTAAATAAAAATTCAAAACCTGCAATCTGTGTAAATTTCAGCTTTACTCCATTCACTTATTCAAACACACACCCCCACGCAGGCACATCATCTCCACCCTCATCCACTATCTATGGATGAAATGTTCACTTTGAGATCTTAGAGATGGTTTAGCTACAAACACTAATATTTTGCAAAAAGATGATGGTTCTAAGAGCATTTACAGTATAAAGTCAGTTTTTCTTAGCGTGAGACTGAGACTACTGAACACAGTCAATATCAGATGTCACTTTTTCATCTTATATTGATAGCATAAATCCATTGTACAGGAAATGTACAGCATTCCAGTCATGGCAATGACTTGCCATTTTACAATAATTATATAAAATAAAATTACTTTACATTGCAGGACAAACCAGGACATTTTAGGCAGCTCTTCACGGTACAGTATTTAGAAACATTTCTATTTAAAATTCATTTTACTCACCATTATTAACTCAGTCAGGTGCAAGTTACGCAGGAAGCTCCCATCAGTGTCAACGGAGGTGAAGGTACTGTTAACAGGAAACCTGGAAAGATTTTAAAAAGTTGGACACTACTTTGTGATTGGACTGTCATTGTCCATACATATGATACATATATATTAAAAAGCACTTCATCCTTCAGTGTCTTTGTTTAATCTCACCACTGATATAATTTGTTCAGATTTTAATCAAACCATTTTTTAAACAAATATGAATCTCTTTGCCCCAAGCACAACTGTTTCTCATGGAGATTTGTTTCACAGGTTTACAAAGGTTGACTTACAATTACCAACTCCAGAATTATCTGTTAACATCACTTTACAAGCTCAAAATCATTCAGACTAATTTGAGCCTATATGGGAATGAGGTGTAGTCATGCGCATGACTTACCATTTTCTGCTGGTTGTGTGGGACCATAAGGGATGGTACTAGTGTAACACATTGTTGATAGGGAATACAAAGGAGACAATTTGGGGAACTGCTTTCCAGTTTTTTAATGGCTCCTGCAGAAGACAAAACAAAAGTCATTAACTGCCTTCTGGTATTTCTCTGCACGTCTGCACCTCCCTCAGCAATGCGTACAGCACTGCATGATCAAATTATACACATACACATTAACATCATTCAACATTTTACCTAAACAATGACAATAAATGTCATTTAAACACTGAAAATCATTCTACAAAAAGGATAACAGTGCCACCTACTTGCCACAGTAAATATAAAGTGCTTGGGGTGGTGTAAACAGACTAAAAGAATATAACATTAAACAAAGAAAATCACATACCTGCAGAAGACAATTAAAAAGTCACTATCTTCTGGTATTTTTCTGCACTTCTGCACCTCCTAAACATAACATTTTTTTAAAAATAAATAAAACTGTAAGACTTTGTATTGCAGGGCAAACAAAAACATTTTAAGCAGCCCTGCACAACTCAATATTGAGAAACACTTATTTTTACTTGAAATTTGTTAAAGCACAACCACCAAAGCTGACATTTAAAAGTAAAGCTACATGTTCTTTGCCCACATTGCACATTGACTTACTGTATGCTTAAGAGTTAAATACACTCATGATTTCCCTTATACTCATATTCAATTTGGGATACACATACGTTTTTAACAGTTACACTGTTCGCATGAAGCATCAAGAAATTAACATTTTCTAGAACCACTTTGCTGAGAAAGTAAAGACAAAAACCTCCAACACTGTCTGAATTGCCTCTGGGACCGGGCAGTTGATGCCTTAAAGCAAAGCGGATAAAACAACCTGGGTTTTTACTCACCCTGTATTTCACTTACTGACCCCGGACTGTTAACGATGCCAGGTTTCAGTTCACTGTGGCCATGATGGTTTTCAGTGTCGAATATAAAGCTGTAATTGCGCTTTCCACCTAGTCCCCGTGTGGGGGCCGAATAGGGAACGCGCTCTGTTCGGGTTCCTCCATGCACGCCCCATTTCCTGTTCACCTGACTTCCGATATTGTTACAGGTATGAGATGTTTCCGCATTTGTTTGTTACTGTATGCTGCTGTTACTCATGTTGTCCTGGAAAACACTGGCCGGGTCTTGGTAGAGAGATCCGACTGAAGTGCGTCCCCAGAGGAGTCCAACAACCCACAACCAAGCCTTAACTACATTTACTTGATTCCAGATACTTGCATTTAGTTTTTTCATTAGTATTTGAAATCACTACTAGAATAACAGAAATCAGATACTTCATAACTGATGATCAACGAACACCCATGTCTCTGCACTTTCACCAGCAGCAGACTGAAGTTGAGTCATACTGGACCATGGGGTGGTCACTCCAGGAAGGCAGGCTGGAGAGTTTATCTGCAGTGGCTGTTTCAATGGGCCAGCCCCAGGCCTTGAAGAATCCACACAGGTTCATCCCCACAGTCTTGGAGAAAGTCTCAGCATACAGGTTTATCTTTCCTCTGTTGTCATCAGGAAAGCTGCTCATCTCATCGTAGGTAGCGAACACCTTCTTTAAGGCATCCCAGCCAAACTTATCCTGGAGCTACATGGAAGGAGCAAGAGGTTGAGGGAAATGTGAATAGGAATATAAGTGGGGTTTTACAGTGAACAGGACAGCGAAATTTCAATCTACAACTTTGGCTTCTGAGATATAATCAAGTCTGGTTACAGGTTATAGGAGACATAGGTAGACGAGGAGGAGCACAGTGGGTGTGGGTGTGTGTGTGTGTGTGAGAGGCAGAGGTTCAGGTGGGAGTAGGTGTGTAAGGTGTGCACTTACCAGGTGATAAGATGAGAGAGTCAGGGTTGGGTAGTAGCCATAATTTTTGTTGACCGCTAACGCTAAACTCTACCCACTTATCCATTAATCTCCCTTTTGTACCTGTTTAATCTGCCAGTATCATTTTTTCATACATCGATCCTCGCTGCGCTGTGACAGCTCTTTACCTATTTTATGCAATAAATACGACAAAAGTATCTCTGGATCTCAACGTATCTTTCATCATACCCTCCTGGCGCGTCACAAAACTATGAACCTGAGGACCCAACCTCATACTCTCAGTGGCTCATAGGATTATAGCCGCTACAGGTGGCTTTGTAATAAAATAGTGCTATGACCAATGATACATATCAAACATAAAGAATTAGAAATAAAGACTTGTAACCTTCAGATGTTGATATAAATCAAGGCTCTGCACTGCTGTTGGGTCGCTAAAGCTAGTGACAAATGTGCTAAGTTGGCTGCAGGCTGTAAATGCGCCCTGCTAGAAACCGTGTGTGACAATTTGTTTTGAACGAGCAAAAGCCAATGGGGAAACTCCATCTTAGTCACGTGGCATTCAGCTGGAAAAAACTTACAGCTACTGCAACTTAGGAACAATGTTGGGTGAACAGGAAACGGGACATGTAGGGAAGGACCAGAACTGAGGACAGATACCTGTTATCTGTATTATGTACTGCCATGGGAATTGGGCAGAAAATACGCAATTTCTACTTTAAATGGGGGCGACAGAAAACAAGATGGGTGCTTAATTTTTGGCGGGAAACAAGTCTAATGAAAAAGATTTAATAGATTGAACAATGTACGTGCTGAATGATACCGGAAGATACCTGAATGCTAGCTGCCGTTACCGAACCCTGGCCGGAGTAACAACAGTTAGTTCCGACCAAGTGCATGTAGAGTTGTTAAATTAACCGTTAAATAAGTAATATCACACGAGACGGAGTTATGTTATACTGAATATCAGCACGGCTGTGATTCCCTCATAGATAAGAGCCCGCATTTCTACTCGTGCCATATTAGTTAAATAAGCATTAACAGATTATGATTTGTTTGTTTATTTTATGGTTTATTTTGCTACGCATTAGTTCCGGAACTGGACTGATACGGGACTGTTGCAAAGGAACACAAACATTTGAAAAACTGAGACATAAAGTGCACACTAGCTTGCTACTCTAACACGTTACCTCAGGTGGGTGCTTAAGCATCCAGGCTTCTTCCCTTCATCCTTTTCTGACCACCATACATCGTTTAAATCAAATGTTGTTTCTGGAAATATATATTTATCCTTGCAAAGTTTGTGTCAATCTCAGATTGACAACGACCGTTAATGTAATTTTGATCAACGGTTAATAGAACACAGCCGAAGCGGAGTGATACATGTAGTTAACGGTTGTACTCTATATCAGCACTCATGGAATGCCTCTCGTCCAATCAAATTACTTGGTCGGAACTAACTGTTGTACAATTAGTTACACTAACGGCCGTTATCTATCTTAGATTGTAGCAAACTTTGCACTGCGAAGATGAATATATTTCCAGAAATAACATTTGTATTAGACTATGTGTTGTCGTCAGGATGAAGGGAAGGAAAGAAGCCTGCACACTTCGGTGCACACCTTCAAGTGCGCCGATTTGACAGGTCAGGAAAAATGTTTTATGTGTTGCTTAGCAAAAGTCCAGCACTAGTTCAGTTGTGGAACTATTTGTTTTGGCGTAGCTAAATAAATGACGAAATAAATATGCAAATCATGATCTGTAGTTACTTATTAATGTTAACTGATATGGTCCACATAAAACTGTTGTATAAAACCAATATCACATATGAGGGAGTGATGTACTGAATATCAGCAAGGTGGTGATTAGGAACGAGGTCGCAGCCTTCACTAGTTCTTGAGATATTTCACAAATAAAAAATTAAAATTTCCGTGTGGCACTCAAGGAAAAGTTACGGGATCAAGTCATTACGATTCCTCCTCTGCGGTTTATAGTCTGCAAAGACACTACAAGAACTGTAGCTACTATTAACATAGTAACTGTAAATGTGTTTTTCATCATTATTTGATCATTTATCAAAGTGAAACACCAAACCAGTTCTGAGTGGGACATTCATATCACTTTACTTTATTGTGCATTATACATTAGTTTCAGACACATTTAGACACATACAGTAGTTACACAGTAAATGTGTTGAGCAAATGTTGACTGTTGGTTTGTACGTGTCTGTCTACACAAACAAACATGGAGTTTCACAAGGTACACAAAATGTTTCTAATAAAAATGCTGGTGTTTTTAAATATGCTGGTAACCGTGACAACCTGATGACTGACCACACTTCTCTCTTTAAGCTGCAAAAGAACAAGAAGATATAATCCACGGTGAGGACTTAGTCTACAGTATGTTACAAACATACTTTGAATATAACGAGTGAAAGATTCTTAGTAGTTTAAGACATTGGTGCTGTTTGTGGTTTAGATTTTTCAGCCATAAATCTATTCAGAAAGAAATATTGTTGTGTTATTGCATCATTAAGGATCGTTACCTGCAGCACAAGGGTAGATGTACTGTGTCTCAGCCTGGTCACCTGAGAGGAAAAAGAACAGGAAGCGAGATGGTTTTGTTTTGTTTTTTTAAATCAAACTTTCTTCATTTGTTCAACAGTCCAACACATTTCACACTTATACTCAGCATTACAATTCTGATAAGTACTCAGTTTTGGTCTGTGTAAAAGGGATTATGGTGTGTGTAGGAGGTCTGAGTATCAGTTTTACTTGGCTGGTAGTAGTCATAGATCTTGACCACGGCTGGCTTCAGGTTCTGCACTGGGAGCTCCTGTATGAGCTCTAAGCTGTGGTTGATGTCTATGTCCTTTGGTAGCTGTTGGAAGAAAAACAGACGATACGATCAGTAACAAATCTGGAGAGCACCATCTGTTGATCCCCACTGTGAATTCCTCTCACCTCCCGAATGTAGACCATAACGTGGTCTTTCTTTTGTTCAACACGGTCCACCAGCAAAGCACCTTGGAGCTGTGAGGAGACGATACTCAGCTTCATCAACACATGAAAACTCATCAGTTTCTACTGAGCTCAAAGTTTCTCTAATAACTCACCCGTTTCAGAGACTCTGGGTCTGGGACAAAGCCAGAAAGCATTTTGATATCCAGGATCACCATGTTGGTAGTGGTCTCCTTTCCACTATATCTGCATCAGAACCATGACAACGTGATGTTACACACCTTCACCCTGTTCTTCATAGCTCTACTAGTTGTACGCATGGACGTTTTTCATCTGAGACTTTGGGGGATTTGTTTACAGTTAGGATATGTTTGAGCTACGTAGTAATGTTTCCCACACGTCCATCCACCAACAGTTCCTCAGTACAGCTGCACTGTGCAGATTATTGTTCATCAAAAATGTCAGTATTTCCTCTGTCATTGCTGTCATTTCTATCTGCTTGTCAATTACTTACAGAGACTTAAACTTCAAATTGAGTTTGGGTCTTTGAGATTTGTTGTTGCACACAGCTTCTGGTATGACCTCAACACTTAAGGTTGTGACATCAGTAGGAGTTGGGATGTTGTAGTGAACAGAAATCTGGAAAACAGGCACACAAGGAAAGTTTAATATAAAAAAAATACTGAATTTCCTTCACTGAACTTGGTTCAAATTTATTCTGCATCAAAGTTTATCCTTCGAGAAGCATCATGCTGTTTTCAAGCAGGTCTCGTGTGTGCATCCTGGTTTTAGGTTCATACATTTAGACATCAAAGTTAAAAAATGCCTGACTCTCATGTCAAATAGCTTAATGTAGCATCATCCATCAAAGGTCAAGTACAAGGTTTCACTTCTTATCTTTATATCTGACCCTTTACTTTGCCTACCAGACCTCCTGGAGTTTGATGAAATAGCCAAATACACGGTCCATCTTCAAAAAGTGATTTGACAGGAGCTCTCTGTTTCAGTGTCCTTTAAGATTTTAGGTTAAAAATTCTAAATGAAATGGATATGGCGCCTACATCACTCTACTTATTTCAGCGTCTCCCAATCGTTTCAACAAAATCCTTTTAGAATAATTTGAATAGTCAGATTTCACCATTTAATTAAAAAGAAACAAACTAAACAAAAATGGCACTTTGTAACTTTCTGTATTGCTCCACTGCTTCCAGCCTGAAGGCAGTGTCGTAAGGAGGACGTACTTCAAAGAGACACAGTTAGAGCGCCGGTGCAGACTGACCTGCATTGAAGCACATGCAGTGCCCTTCACCTCCAGGCTGTACTTTCCCGTCACGTCGGGCAGCGTCTTCTCCTGGTAGAGCAGCTTGTTGTTTTGGTTCACATCAATTGTCAGCTGGCCACTGGGGGACTGGACGGTCACTGTGCTCGAACCCTCTGGACTGAACACCAGAGTGGAGTACAGAGCCAGAGCCTGAAGAGCCACCACCGTGTCCTACAACACACACGCGACTCAGTATATTCAGGTCACTCATTCGGACTGTGCTGAACACAGGAGTCCATGTTGTATGAGATATGTAACAAACATCGTTGTTGAGAGGTAATGCAGCACAGATCATATTTCAGCTTTGAGAACAATAATAGGAAACAACATTTTCATTTTTCTTAATATCAGGTCTCTGTAAATGTTGATTTTCATACAGAAATGTAAGATAAGAAAGTTTCAATTTAAACTGGATATTTTGCTCTGTTTATGTGATTTGTAGTTAATGGCCTCTAACACTGCTGTTGTCCTCGGTGTGGTGTAACCACTGATTGTGGAGGTACTGGGTAACGTTGTTTTCATCATATTTGTCCAGGAAGTATAGTACAGTACGGTCCAGCTTTATGCTGTTTGGGCTGTACCTGTGTGGAGGAGAAGCCTCCATAATGGTTCTGCTGGCCTGTCAACCATCTGACGATGCCAGAGGTGTAGCCCAGGTCTTCAGGAGTGGGGGAGGCACTGAGTTTAGCCAGCATAACGTAGGAGCTGATCTCCACAGACAGAGAGGCTGAAGTATCTGTTGCTGTCTGAGACCAGTGGAGGAGACCCCCTAAAAACAGCCATCACAAACAAACAGGCATGAGAGGAGCTGCGTTCACAGTAACTGAATCCAGAATGACTTCCTGTAGGAGGACGGCTCACCTTGTTTCACTGCGACGGTGTCTAGGTGCTGCAGAAGGTGATCACGTGTCTCTGTGTCTCCTGCCAGGGTGAAGACGTACGCCAGCAGAGCTGTAGTGTAGGTGTTGCTGAGTTCACCGATGGACTCCTTGAGGCAGGACAGGCTCTTCTTCACCACATCCTCCTGTAAGAGATTAAAAGAAAACATATGTTGTACTGACAATCATAAAAAATATGATTTAAAATAACAAGTCATTCATCTGTCTCTGAATTAATGGCAGGTGTTTTCAATATTGGAAGTCAAATACACAATATGTGTTTGGCATTCATGAAGTTTAAGTCACAAAATAGTGTCTAACATAACCACCACATTTAAAATCTGAGGTCATCTGTTCGCTTGTTACCAAAGTGAGACAGAGATACTGCAAATGAATGGAACAATGTCAGTTCTTCAGGGCTGGGCTATTACACGCTCTCATTTTCTTGACCCTTTTTTCTTCCACTTTTCTGTCAGTCTCTTTCTTTCTGTCTGGAAATCTACAACAATATTCAAAAGGACATGAGTGATTTCTACATCTGGACAGAGATAAAAACCTGAGTCATTTAACAACTAACAATTAACGACATGTTGAAACGGGAACAACTATGGACCGACATTTATATAGAAATCACAGAACAATTTTATGTTCTTGTTTTACTGGTGCAGAGGTGATTTGTTTGTGTGTAGATTTTGTAATTGTGCAGTTTAGAAAAAAACAAGATATTTTTGGGGGAAAGAGTCTACTCACAGTAGCAGAGATTTTCATCTCCAAGAAGGCAGCAGTGATGTAAGCACTGAGAGTCACTTCATCAGACACACCACCCTGTAGAGAGGAAGCACCAATCAGACATCATCATCACTGTACTTCCAACATGCAGATGCCTGATTTTGAGCACTGCCTACAGACTGAAAATGGTGGCAGTGTTAACAAATTATTGTCACTCACAAACTGCAAATAAATTTGTAATAAGTTGGTCACTGCTCAGTTATTAAAGAAAGGGGTCCTGCTACAGCGAGATGAGAGTCAGTGAAGATGAACATGTCTAACCTTCAGTTTCAGTTGTCGTATTTTATCACACTCTGCAGGTAGCGTCAGCTTACCTTCATTCTGTTGTTAAAAAGTTTTCCTGACGCCAGGAAACAGCCGTTTTCTCGTTGAGTACTCTCCAGCCAAGTCTTAGACTCTTCAATATTTTTTGGGTCAATGTAGATGAAAGACTGAGCTTTGGCAAAAGATCTCAACACAAAAGCAGTCAGCCTGAGGACATCAAAACAAGGTTAGACAATAACTGACAATGAAACGAAGAGGAAGCACTGGATCTGTATAATGCCTCAGGATAGTCAACATGACACACTAAACATAACATGTTATGTTTAAGGTCATTGGCAGGGCTGTTTCATGCATTAATTAGCAGTACAGATAAACATGCTTTCTTGACCGTAACAAAGTGCAATCACATCATCTACTTGCTGCTGTTCTGTTCGGGTTCTTTTCTTAAGGTAATGACATGATACGTGTTGCACAGCATCTAAATCATGACTGATCAGTAATGTTCTTCTCACCAGGTGTTTCCTGGTCCTGATCCGAATGTGCTGTAAGCACCGTCTCCGTGTTTGTAGTTCAGCTGTCTCTGGTAGCCTGTATCACAATAGAAACACAAGCTTGTTAGAGCACAATGATGCACACGTTGTCAGATAAATGGATTTTTGAAAAAGTGTGGATGTACAGACGTAAAGCAAAACAACATTTTGGGGAATGTTACGTGTTTATTAGAGGGTGGAGAGAGATGACAGGAAATAAGGGGAGAGAGGGGGAATGACAGCAAAGGTCTGTGGTCAGATATGAGCTGGGACGCTGCAGTCTCCCTCCAGGGCGCCCCTGATATGTTGTCTCCAATTTGAACGATGAGCATTTTCCAGTGATTACACATGGCAACGGTTCTGCTTATGTTTTGTGTAACAGATTGTTCAGATAAAGAGACTCACCACTGGTCAGGAAGTTGGTGGCTTTCTCCAGGATGGCTGGGGTCAGCTGCTTTGTGTTTTTCAGGTACTGGAGGATGTAGATGTTGGGAGCCAGGAGCGCCATGTTCTGCTCACCACATCCATACGGCATCTGTAGCAGCCCATCCAGGTTTTTCAGGGCTCGGCCCAGAATGTCACCTGCACAAAAACACTGACTCACTAAGACTGAACATCTAACTGATCCGACTTTTAAAGGTCCATATCGTCTAAAGGTCCCTGTCCATGTGTTGTTTGATTATAGATCAGCTCTAGGTTCTATATTAATACTGTCAAAGCCTCAGTCCACAGAGAAATGCACACAGCCTGTATTCAGAAACTGAGCCGTCAGGACTTCCTGTAACTTTGTGATGTCACAACAAAGAGAGGCTCAGAGCCTCCTCTCTTCTGATTGGCTCACCGACCTGTTGTTACTAGAGCTCCAGAGAGAAGCCTGAGAGAGGAGATGTAAAACTACACTGAGATGGTTTTTGGTTCTTTAAACCACAAATATATCTTCTTATGGATCAACACAAAATAAGTAATCAAATAAAACAAAAATATGGGACCTTTAATTTCAGATTGATTAGAGAAGATGCCCATCAGTTTGTCATGGCACAGTTGGTATAAAAAGATGTTAATAAGCCTCTAATAGAGCAGATACAGTAAGTTGCTACACTCAAGTGAAATGAATTAATCAGGTTACCCAGGACTGATAGTGAAGCACGGGCGGATCCAGCAATCACATTCTCAGGGAGCTGTAAGTCTATTTCCTCCGTCAAAGCCTCTCCTGCAGACAGGGAACAGTTTTAGAGAGAAACTCAAGTAGCAGTCAATCAAAACAAAGATGTCATGTACATTTAACCTGTGGTCAGTGGATCATGAATTGTAACAGAACAGACTGGAAGTTACGATCAGTGTCATGACAAATTGCTGTGTCAGTTCTTCCATTACAGTTTACTGATAAAATACATGAAAATGCATTGAGGTGATGACATTTAAAATAATATGAGGCACTTGCACTGAACTTGACACAATTGCCATAATAACCTAGGATAAATTTAGACATCCAATCTACTCCACCCCTCCTACCTTTTGGACAGAGCAGCCAGTTGTGGGTCTTTGTCATCTCAGTGCCTTCAGCCTGAGAGGGAAGGAGGGAGGGAATACTGTGAGTTCTGTGAGCGAGTCTTCATCTTGTATCAAATGCAAAAAAAAAAAAAAGAAAAGAAAAAGTTTTTGGCATAAACTTTTTCTCTTTGATCTTCTTTTTAAGGCACCAACCTTTACAATGAGAGATCGTGTGACCACATCGATACGACCTCTGTCCAGCATGCTCACAACCTCGTTGTTACATGAAGTGTGGGATGCCACAGCCTCAGCAGACACAGTCACATTCATAACCCCTAAAAAAAAAAAGATCACAAAACACAATAAATCCTAAAAGTATCAAAGTGTTTTGTCGATCTTATTGATTTCATACGAATGAAAAAGAAAGTTTAGCTGGGGAAAGAGGGGCAGCAATTCCTCCAACCCTTTAATATTTTGTGGATGAAAGCTTAATCCTCACCTAGGACTGAAGGGGCCATGGTCCAGCTGAGGGTCTTGCGCTCATTGCCACACAAACAGGATGTGTACTCGTCACCAGAAAGTGGGGTGAGAGTGTAATCTAAGGAGGGTGTTGGAGTCACAGTGAGCTGTTCAAGAGACAATAATGTATTTTAAAATTGGAGGTGAACAAATGTTCAAACTGATACCATCGCGTTGCTACAAATAAAATATGAGACGTCATGAGAAGTCATAAAACTATGAATCACCCAAAATTCTTTAAAGTTAATGAACTGTAGAGACACCATCATGGAAATTGGATAATCACATTGTCAATTCTAAAAATATTTGCTCTTAAGTAATAAAAAAAATAATGCCAAAGTGCATCTTATTACCTTTTTCTCTCTCAAATAAACAGATATCGAATCATCAGGCTGTTTGAAAACTGACCAAGTTAAGAAAACAAGGATTTCAAAGAGTTTCAACAATGTTTTAAAAGTTACTGTGAAACATACTGATTCCATCCTGAAGTGAAATTGTTTCAATAAGAAAAATCAGACCCTTGTTTAGTTCAACTCATAACCCACACATTTACAGTGTGGTACATCCATAACTTTACTTAATCCTATATCCATAGTCCATGTTTTGTGGAGATATTTCTGATCTTTACTTTGTGCTGCGTATCATCCGAGTTAAAGACATTCAGTGTTTTCTTATGAAGAAAAACTGTGATCACAATACGACCATGTGACACTTAAAGACAGGATAGTGTAACAGCATGTTGCATATTTTGTGTTGGATCTGCACAGGGGCTTCCCACAGACAACCAGTGAAGTCGTATTTAATCACAGATTATCATTTCAGTGATTGTAAACCCATAAACTGCATTAATTAATTAAATGCATGTCCACCACAGGATGAAGTGCAGCAACTTTACTGAATTTCCTCTGACTTTTCATGTGGCGTCATCATCAGGTTCAAAATTTCAATTGGTCAAAAAAGTAAATAAATAATAAAATAAATAACTCCTCCTTGAACCGTCACCTTACCGTGGTGGAGGAGTTTGAGAGCCCTAATGACCCTAGGAGCTATGTTGTCGGGGCCATTTTGCCCCTGGTAGGGTCTCCCAAGGCAGATTGGTTCTAGGTGAAGGGCCAGACAAAGAATGGTTCAGAAGATCCTAATGATGAGTAATATCAAGAACCCGAGTACCCGGCCCGGAGGGACACCGGGGCCCCGCCCTGGAGCCAGGCCTGGGGTTGGGGCCCGTGGACGAGCGCCTGGTGGCCGGGCCTTGGCCCATGGGGCCTGGCCGGGCCCAGCCCGAACCGGCTACATGTGTTCGTCTCCCAGTGGGCTCACCACCTGCAGGAAGAGTCAGCGGGATCCGGTGCAGTGTGGATTGGGCAGCAGACCAAGGCGGGGGCCTTGGCTGTCCAATCCTCGGTTACGGAAACTGTTTTTTTGGAACATGGAACGTCACCTCTCTGGCGGGGAAGGAGCAGGAGCTTGTGGAAGAGGTTGAACAATACCGGCTAGATATAGTCAGCCTCACCTCGACACATAGCGTCGGCTCCGGAACCCAAGTTCTTGAGAGGGGCTGGTCTCTCCTCTTTGCTGGAGTTGCTCCGGGTGAGAGGCGGAGGGCCGGGGTGGGCTTTTTGGTGTCCCCCAGGCTCTCTGCCTGTATGTTGGAGTTTACCCCGGTGGACGAAAGGGTTGCGTCCCTGTGTCTTCGGGTCGGGGGTTGGGTTCTGACTGTTGTCGGTGCCTATGCACCGAACAGCAGTTCAGACTACCCGCCTTTTTTGGAGTCCTTGGGACGGGTGCTGGAAAGTGCCCAGAAAGGGGACTCCATTGTCCTACTGGGAGACATTTCAACGCTCACGTGGACAATGACAGCGTGACCTGGAAGGGTGTGGTGGGGAGGAACGGCCTGCCCGATCTGAACCCGAGCGGCGTTCAGTTATTGGACTTCTGTGCTAGACACAGTTTGGCCATAACTAACACCATGTTCAAACATAAGGATGTCCACAGGTGCACGTGGCACCAGGACACCCTAGGTTGCCGGTCAATGATCGACTTTGTAGTCGTATCATCAGACCTGCGGCCGTATGTTTTGGACACTCGGGTGAAGAGAGGAGCAGAGTTGTCAACCGACCACCACCTGGTGATGAGTTGGATCAGATGGCGGGGGAAGACGCCGCGCAGACCTGGCAGGCCCAAACGGGTTGTGAGGGTCTGCTGGGAACGCCTGGCGGAAGAACCTGTCAAGATGATTTTCAACGCACACCTCCGGCAGAGCTTCGATCGCGTCCCAAGGGGCGGTGGGGGACATTGAGTCCGAGTGGGCCTTGTTCCGCTCTGCTATTGTTGAGGCGGCTGTTGCAAGCTGCGGCCGCAAGGTAGCTGGGGCCAGTCGTGGCGGTAACCCCCGTACCCGCTGGTGGACACCAGGGTTGGGGGAAGCCGTCAGGCTGAAGAAAGAGGCCTACAGGGCGTGGTTGGCCTGTGGGTCTCCGGAATCAGCTGACTGGTACCGGCGGGCCAAGCGGAGTGCAGCCGAGGCAGTTGCTGAGGCAAAAACTCGGGCGTGGGAGGAGTTCGGTGAGACAATTGAGGAAGACTATCGTTCGGCTACAAAAAGGTTCTGGCAAACCGTCTGGCGCCTCAGGGGAGGAAGGCGGCAACTCGCTCACACTGTTTACAGTGGGGGTGGGGAACTGCTGATGTCTACTGAGGATATAGTTGGACGGTGGAAGGAATACTTTGAGGAGCTCCTCAATCCCACCAACACGTATTCCGTGGAGGAAACAGAGCCAAGAGACCTGGGGATGGATGGTCTTATCTCCGGGGCGGAAGTCGCCGAGGTAGTGAAACAACTGCGCGGTGGCAGAGCCCCGGGGGTGGATGAGATCCGCCCTGGGTATCTCAAGGCTCTGGATGTTGTAGGACTGTCTTGGTTGACACGCCTCTGCAACATTGCGTGGACATCGGGGGCAGTGCCTCTGGAGTGGCAAACCGGGGTGGTGGTACCCATCTTTAAGAAGGGTGACCAGAGGGTGTGTTCCAACTACCGGGGAATTACACTCCTCAGCCTCCCTGGTAAGGTCTATGCCAGGGTACTGGAAAAGAGGGTCCGGTCGATAGTTGAACCTCAGATCGAGGAGGAGCAATGTGGTTTTCGTCCTGGGCGTGGAACTATGGACCAGCTCTTTACCCTCGCTAGGGTGCTGGAGGGAGCATGGGAGTTTGTCAATCCAGTCCACATGTGTTTTGTGGATTTGGAGAAAGCTTACGACCTTGTTCCCAGGGGCTCCCTGTGGGGGGCGCTCCGGGAGTATGGGGTAGATGGCCCCTTGTTAGCGGCCATTAAGTCCCTGTACCAAAGGAGTGTGAGTCTGGTTCGCGTAGCCGGCAGGAGGTCGGACCTGTTCCCGGTGAGGGTTGGACTCCGTCAGGGCTGCCCTTTGTCACCGGTTCTGTTCATAACTTTTATGGACAGAATTTCTAGGCGCAGCCGGGTGGTGGACGGGTTTGGGTTCGGTGGCGGGAGGATCTCGTCTCTGCTTTTTGCGGATGATGTGGTCCTCTTAGCTTCATCGAGCACTGACCTTCAGCTCTCGCTGCGGCGGTTCGCGGCCGAGTGTGAAGCGGCTGGGATGAAGATCAGCACCTCCAAGTCTGAGGCCATGGTTCTCAGCCGGAAACGGGTGAATTGCCCGCTCCGGGTCGGGGGGGAGGCTCTGCCTCAGGTGGAGGAGTTTAAGTATCTCGGGATCTTGTTCACGAGTGAGGGTAGGATGGAGCGGGAGATCGACAGGCGGATTGGGGCGGCGTCAGCAGTGATGCGGGCGCTGAATCGGTCCGTTGTGGGGAAGAGGGAGCTAAGCCAGAAGGCGAAGCTCTCGATTTTCCGGTCGATCTACGTTCCAATCCTCACCTATGGTCATGAGCTTTGGGTAATGACCGAAAGAACGAGATCGCGAATACAAGCGGCCGAAATGAGTTTCCTCCGCAGGGTGGCCGGGCTCAGCCTTAGAGATAGGGTGAGGAGCTCGGTCGTCCGGGAGGGACTCGGAGTAGAACCGCTGCTCCTCCATGTCGAGAGGAGCCAGTTGAGGTGGTTCGGGCATCTGGTGAGGATGCCTCCTGGACGCCTCCCCTGGGAGGTGTTTCGGGCATGTCCCACCGGGAGGAGGCCTCGGGGCCGACCGAGGACACGCTGGAGAGATTATATCTCTCGGCTGGCCTTGGAACGCCTCGGGATTCTCCCGGAGGAGCTGGTGGAGGTGGCTGGGGAGAGGGCCATCTGGACCTCTTTGCTGAGGCTGCTGCCCCCGCGACCCGGATCCGGATAAGCGGGAGACGACGACGACGACGACAACAAAAAAGTAAATAAATAATAATTTAAAAAAAACCCATCCAATCCAGATGCAAATTAGCAAATGTTTACATGCTAACATGCTTCGATCTACATAAGGAACATTACACCAGCATGGTAACATCGTCATTGGGATGTTAGCATGTTAGCATGCTGACATTAGCATTTAGCTCATGTGTAAACACTCATTACCATGATGCAAGTGGACAGGTAGTTGAAGATGGTTGCCTTCAGTTCAAAGTGCTCCCCCCGGATGATGGAGTAGGGCAGGGTGAGCTCGAGGAAGAAAGGCTGGAAGACAGTGATTTCTTTACGGGGAGCCAAGCCAAAACCCTGAGGGGACAAACAGAAAGCCTCCGTCTCCCAGGTGGTGATGGTGTCTGGGACGGTGAGGGACACATCCTTTGTTCCAGTCTCTCTGGATCAACAGATACAGAGACACATACTGTGATTTAGAAAAACTTGTTTTACATAGACCAGATTAGTCAAAGAA
Source organism: Seriola aureovittata (assembly GCF_021018895.1). NCBI lineage: Eukaryota > Metazoa > Chordata > Actinopteri > Carangiformes > Carangidae > Seriola > Seriola aureovittata. Next base: position 4,795,874 of record NC_079367.1, on the reverse strand, counting down.
AAAAATTCTAGTAGATGATAATGTGTTGGATTAATTACACTCGTAACTATAGTATAGTTACTGACATAAAATAATAAAGTGTAAATATGAAATTATTGCGTTAAGCTGTGATATTGAGATTAAACAAAAATGTTGCTGAAGAAATTCACACAATATCCTAAATAAAGAGCATAATCCTGAACATGACGCACACTGACGTCATGTTATCGTGATTTGAGCCATAAGGTTAAATAAAAATATAGTTTAATATAAAAGTCTTGAAGAGCAGTTTTAGTAAATTACTTCCATGCCATTCATGTGTGCAGGGAAACAGCAAGAAGCCAGAGAGAGGGACTCTAGTGCACATGCTCTCTGGGCCCAAAGATGCACTCAAATACACTAATATTCTCTCATTTGGCAATAGAAGCTCACCCAACTTCCACCAGGTCCCATATCCAGGTCTCAGGGAAGAAAGTGCGGACTGTCTGTAATGGTGGAGGCTCAGCATAGTCTCCCCCTGCACCACCAGGTGATGCTAGTGCTACATCCATTCTGGCCACCACGGGAACACTGTTAAATCTGTAACTAATACCTAAAAGAAAATAGGAAATATTCTACCAGAGGTGGAGGACAGCATTGACACTGTGAACTGTTTTATTTCTAGTATTTCAGAAAAAAAAAAAAAAGGTACCATAGTGGGGGCCGTGGTGGCCGTGGTGGTATTCCCGTCCTCTGTACTTGAGGCATGAAGGTGTCCGGATAAACAAGTTTGTTGCCATCTTCATTCCTATATTCTTGTTAATCCAACAACATACAAGCAGAGAAGTTGGAAAGTTGTACAACAAATAATATTCTTCATATCGTAGCTAAATCGTTGTCTGAGACGTACCTCGAAAACTGTGTAAGCATCATCTCTCTCAGACGGATATGGCAAAACGTATCTTTTTGGTCTCACAAGCATGCACTCGACAGGATCCTGCACCTCATATGGAATATGCGTTGATTTTCTGACAGGCAACAAGCCAAATATCTGTAAAGAAAAACAGGGTTCAAAGCTTTAACCTGCCAAATGTTTCTCGTGTTAACAGTTGCATGCATGCATCTATTTGTGGTTGATTGCAGCAGTTACCTTGTCTGCATTCAGAGTCTTCCCCGGCTCCTTGATGAGGACGCTCTGGTCGACAGCGCTCACGCCACAAAGAGAGTCTGGCTGGGACGTCACCTGCATGGTGGTCTCCTCTCCTGGGACGGCTGAGGACGGAGAAAACTCCAGCGACACCTGACACACACAGAAAACATACATCGCCCCACCTGGACTTTAGTGGTGTAAGCTGAGAGCCTATAATCTTTATTTTAATCCAACTTCTTTATATTTTTGACAAATGCCAAAAAAATGTCCCAGATGGATTTTTACTCAGCCGGTGGTAAATTCCTGATAGTGGCTGATGTTGATCAAGCTTCAAGCTTCAGGACAGATTCTCCAATGGGAATTCAGGAATTACATACAGTACAATGTGTGAAACAAGCGTCCAGTTTACCTTTCTATTGCATGTGGAGACGCTGCACTTGTAACAGACACAGACGTCCAAACTTTCAGAGTTGGGCAGATGACAAAACTTAAAAATCATGTGGACCCACATAAACCTGTGGGGTGAAACCCTGCATTGACCTCACTGCAGTCTTGAGGGGTTAGTTATTGTCCCTCCTCGTTGCCCGTTGTGCTAAGGGTGATGCTTCCACACCAGTACACCTGTGGAACATCATCCAGTTCAGGTAAAAGTAATTCAATTACAGCTAGTGTGATTTTTACATTTACTCATTTAGCAACTACAACTGAGGGACGTCACTAAGGCTTCAGCGCAGTAGGAGACCTTGTGTAAGTACACAGTACTACATCTATTTAACCAGGTGAAGAAGTCCACAGAAAGAGCATAGTAAGTGCTAGTTAGCATGTTGGGGTGCTCTCAGAAGAGTGGAGAGGGACGCTCCAGCTTCACCATCAGGGAACCACAGACCAGAACTGGAGCATAAGGTCGTATGATTGAGTTGATGGGTGAAGACCCAGAAGTCACTCTAACGACAACCATTAGTGACTTTAATTTGACTGATCATTTCTACTAAAACATATGCCTCATGTAGACGGCTGACATGTGGTTACACTGATGTTCTGTACAAACCATTAATATACACTTTGATTCTACACCTACGTCCGACAGGTGCACGTGTTGTTGCCACGTCGTCTTCTTCTTACACTGACCTTGTGACCGAAGCATTTCTCTGTGGAGAAGTCAGCACTGTGGGCGATCACCGTCTCACTGGGCAGGATGGTGTAAGCCAGCACCTGGATGTCTGGTGCTGAGTCTGGACTCACGGTGAACTTAAAGGACACCTCGCCCTCATTAACTGAAACAACAAACCAACAGTTTGTTTCATTCACGTGCCTCCATACATCAATAAAACTGCGGTTTAAATGTTATCTGTCCATGCCTCATTTCTCCAGACTCAGGATTAAAGCCAGTCTTTACCCACCTGACTGATCTTGAACTTCAACCTGTTTAAATCCTTGCGTGACAATGGCTCCTCTGGATAAGACCTGGAGAATTTGAGAGGAAATAACACAAAAGTGATGTAAAAGTAAAACCTGATTCCCATTCAACATCAGATCACAACACTGTGTGGTGTTCTGATGTGAGTCTTTGTCACGTTGTTTGTTGTGGAATATGTAAATGTCAAAAGGTTTTCCGTACGATTCAGTGAGTAGGAGATAAAGATACGGTTTCAGTTAAAATACAGCTGCTCTAAAAACAGATCTGGGGTCTGTTTAACGTCACTTTGAGATATCTGAGTTTACTGAAGATAACTGATCCTGAATAATTGGTCTGATAAAGCTGGTTACCAACCTCTTGAAAACCAAGAGTTAAAACCCTGAGTCATTAATTGCAGCAGTAAAATGTTATGAGTCAGTGAACGAAGCACTGCACCAGAAACGAGCCGAAAATAATCAACTTACTAAATATCAAAGCAAGTAATACGTTATAAATTAGTGCCAGTTAATTCTTTTTTGATGGAGGACCCATTGAGTTGTTACAGGACTCCAGCTCGATGTGCATGTGTAAGTAACTTAATGGTTTCATAATGTTACATGTCTGTTTTCATTAGTGACAGCTACAGTAGCCATGGTAACGTTAGCTAACTTGCTGCTTTCAATGGGTTTCGTAACACCTTGTTGACAACACTAAGGGAGGGGAGGAGGGATGTGTGGCTGATGAAGCATTTGTTTTGGTCCAAGTGTAAGTAAAATGTCAATATTTAATATGAATGTCATTTTAAAATATCTTTTTTGTGTCCATGTCTCTGTAAAAAACCCAACTAGAGACAACCTGAGGGACAGTTCACCCATCACTCACCAGGTACATCACATGCACAGAGCCCTGTTTCTCTCCCACCACTGTGTACCGGATGGAGATGTCCTCTTCTTTGTCACAGGGAAGTGGTTCATCCTTCTTCTTCACCTCCAGGGTGCTGACTGTTTTAGTATCAGGAGTAGAAGCCTGGGCCAAGGACACTGTATGATGTCCATCCTCATAGTATGGAGTTCTATAACCGGAGTAGCCCAGTTCTGGTTTATTGCTAACCTAGGTTGTAGAAAGGAAACATTATAAATAAGCTCATGGTGGTTGAGACAGAAGAAAACTTTGGAAAGTAGGACCAGTTTTTACAAGCAAGGTAAATGTTGAGATATAGAGTATGACCACTAGCTACTATGGTGGAACCTTGGTCAGTTGTGGCATATTCAGAAAGCATTTCATTTCATCTTTTGTGCTGCGATGTCATCTTCATGAAAGCTCATTCGATTTTGGCTTCCGACTTACGTGGAGCTGGATGTCGCCTCCAAAGGTTTCTGTGTTAAGTGAGAAACTGGCGAAGCCATTGCTGTCAGTGGTGAGATTATGTAGCCGACTTGCTGACCACCTTTCACCCTTAAACACGTAGAGCTTCATGTCAGGAATGGGTGTATTATTGAAGTGAACTGCTTTGACCTGTTGAAAAGCACAAAAAGTTATATCTATGAAAATGCACATGGCTTCTGTGGACATACTAAAGAAGTGACAACCACATGTTACACTTACTTGTCCCGCCACATTTTCTCCTTTGTTATAAATCTTGGGTGTGTGAATAAAGGACAGCTTCCCAATAACATGAGAAATCTGTATCCTCGTCTCTTGTGGGCGTGAAATACCTACACAAGAAGTCTCCATGTTACAACAATGTGTGCGCCATATTGTTTAGATACATGATGCACTGTGTTTTTCCAACACAAAAACTTCTTCTTTTTAAAAAAAATGATAAATAAAACACAATAAGACTTGCCTGTTCCTTCCTCTTCCATTTTGACTCTGAACCGCAGGTGATCTTGCACCGCTTTCTTGTCCATCTTTGTGAAGGTCGACATCGGGATGGTAAAAGCAGCACAGCCTGTCTTGTCCGTCTAAAAGGTACAATAAAATAAGATTAAATAAAAACACAAAAAATACACATAACAGATTAAGTTAGTGATGTAATTCAAACTTTAAACTGGTTACGACACTTTCTTACATTCAGTCACATTTTTCAGTTAGTTACTTTCTCAGTATTTGCAGTTCAAACTGTCAAGCACTGTTCAGACCTTGTCATCTTCTTGTAAACTGTATTCCTGTTAGAGTGACATGTCACACACTTGCCCCAGCGACCACCTAGCAACTATTTAGTTACGCCATAGCAATCAAGTTGAACACCCTGGTTTCATTTTGCTTTTACTGTGTTTTTGCATGCGTTTGTGTTTCTACACGGCATCTGCTCCCTCTAATTGTCCTTATTTATATTGAAGCGTATTGTTTGTCCTCCCTCTGTAACTCTACCTTATTTCTGTCCTGCTTTCTATGTGCTATATAAACAAAGTTATTATTAATTTGGTATTCAGAAATAATTAGGACAACTTCTGTAGCCAAGCGCTTACATCAAAGACCATCTTTGAACAGATATTAGGATATTTTGTCTCTGATTACGATAATGTGTGACTATGCTGTCAAATAACTAATGTTATATAGATGTAAGAATGATAAGAATATGATCTGTATGGTATGAATGTAATGTGTGTGTGCTTGCTTCAATGTTGATATGAGAGGTAATCATATGTATCTGTATAGTAAAGTATACAGTATAGTGGAACATAATGATGTAAACTGAATATAATAAAGGATGTAATAAGAATAATAATGAAAATATATAATAATCTTTTATATGATATCCTCTCAGTGTAATAGTGATATATCTTACAACAAAAAATATGATAATTATATGAAATAGTGTCAAATAATATGAAATTAGTGCAGTGATATTTTACATAATATAATAATTAAAAATATATCATTATATTACATAATAGTCATTATTATAGTATAAAATTTCCTGCTTTAACTGAACAAACTCCCTCTGCTGGTGAAGACTGTGAGATATGGTTGAAAGCTTGGGGAAAAAAAAAAAAGCCAGTAAGCTTGAGTTTAATTACTATCATGGTTTTATGCTCCTCAATTTGTAGACTGTGATGACAAGATATGAGAACATTCAGTATCTTTTCTAATGTGGTGTTAAATGTGCACAGTGTGTGATATGTACAGGATACACACGGTCTGTGTGGGCAGACGGTCTAACTCCATATGAGTCAATACAGCGACTGTACCTGCTTTGTCTCCTTGAAGCATGGGACCTCCACCAAAGGGATTCCCTCTGGATGGTCAGGGGTGATAACAGATAAAGACAAAGTATAGCGTTGAAGAGGTCGGCACACCTCAACTTCAACACTGCCTGGCACAGGCTGTCCATATGTATACCTGATAAGATGAAAATAAATAAACACACGTGTGTTGTTCAAAAGGAGGAACTCGCCACACTGCATCTGTTTCAGAGTGCAATTTGTCCTTTGTCAAGAAAGGGCTTTTACTTACTGTGCACATATTTCAGCTTTGATTTCTTCCGCCTCGATACTTACTTCATCGGTTGTGTTTATTTTCACATCAAATTTAGGCAAAACTGAAGACAAAATATGGTTGTTAATGTTCTTGCTTCGTTACAAGAGGATGGAAATGGACTGTAACAGAAACTGAACTTACCATATTTCTCCACCTTGAAGCTGTGATGAAGTTTCTGTTCGCCAAACGACACAACAACCTGGTAGAATCCTTCACTGGCCTCAGAGTTCAGGGAGTAAGACAGCTGCAATATTTTAGCATCGGATGTTTCATTCAGCCACTGTCCGATCCGGTTACTGTTAGCATCCTGTTGGACGAAATAAACCAGAAGGAACACGTGTTTACGACACAAAGAGGAAACGTGTGTGAAATACAGTGAAAACCATGGTCTCAGACTTTTGGATCCAACGGTATATTTGTTTAAAAAAGTGTCATTTAATATAGTTTAAAAAGGAGGCTGTCAACAGCTCCAGAAAAATAGTAAGTGGACCTTAAGTTAAAATTTTTTAGTTAAACTACATTAACTTAATTTAAGAAAAGGGACAAATCTATCTAAAATAAATGCAGCTTGTAAATACACGGCCTTCAAGTTAAAGTTTTTTCTTTCCAAGAATAAATTTTTCCATTGTCATTATACACAACAGATGTTTTTCAAGCTTCAGTGATGTTTGATGCTCCTGCCACAGCAAAGCCAAAAATAAGGTAGGTACCAAAATAATTTGTTAATGTTGAAATAATACCCACATGAGCTTGAGCTTTGAAATACACTCAGCTTATAAAGCACTTGATGTTTCTAGGTTTACATGCTGAATAAAAAGCGTCCCATGTTGTTTCAAGGTGTTTGTATATGTATCAAACTTAACTCTCAGTCTGAAGAGTGAATAGTATTCGTCTTACCTCGATTTCAATTATATTGTACTGCAAAAGAAAGAGAGAAAGAAAGAAGAGAGCTTTGTTAAAGAACATTTTGGTTTATATTGTTCTCATCATACAGTGTCCTAATGAGTCTGGGCGAGACATTTTCTTTATTTAAGAAATCAATAACATTCCAGTAATGAACAACCAAAGCTCTGATATCTTGATATCAGTTGACAACTGTCACACAGTCCATGCAGACTTCAGCTCTTATATTCATGTTTTTAAATATGAAACATGCAACACTTATCAACATTACAAAGGATTTTCCATAGAGTATCTGTCCTCCGTTTATATGAATTTTATCTTCTTCAACAAAATGAGAAACTAGTGTTCGGGGTGTAAAGAATTATCACAGCTTCAGGGTTGTACTATTGACCCTTAATCGGGAGCTGATTGATTAGAGACATAAATTTGATTAAAGAGAACAACCATGTCGATCACTCGCTTCATTACATGACGTCTGTTTAACTCTGCCAGCCAGTGTGTATATGTCAGTTCACCAGGGCACAAATTAAGACCTGCACAGTATCACTAACACTGTGGTTTACACATGAAATCTTAAAGAAAGGAGACACAGTTCAAACACTCACCAGCCGACTGGCAGGTCTCAACTTGGTGTCCAATGTTATGACTCTGAAATGTACTGAGAGAAATGCACAGAGATTAAATGAAGCTCATCCACAGTCGTGTTAAACATCCTGCCCGACACTAAATCTGCTTCTTCTGTCCACTCAGAAGTGACATCGGTACTATCAAACTCACAGGTTAGATAAGGTCAGAAGAAGAACAGGGGATTGACTGTTGTCTTTTACATGATTCCCTCTGTTATCTGTTTTGCATGCTTGGATTCTCTGTTTGTAAATCAGCTGAACAAACTTGACTTGATATGAAACTACATAAATATATTCAAAGAGAGGAGAGAGGATAGAAACACAAAACCTTTATTATCTGTCAGATCTTTAGACCATCAACCACACATTAAAAACCTTCATAAGCCAAAAATCCAACTAATAAAATGATCCAACATCTAAAACAATCAACTCTTATATCCGGAGCCAGGCGTTTCTTGTCATGCCCGGAGGCCAACCTGAATTCACTAACTGAATTTCCTTCAGGAATAATTAAGTATCTATCTCTCTTGCAGTCGGTGCAAAGCTCCAAAAACCTGCAGCCGCCTTGATCTCGTGAGGTTATTGTCGGCTACATTTGCATGACAACAGAGCAAGTTGGGATCAAGTCGGACTATTGGTGATCGATTCTGCCCGGGCCTGGCTCATCTCCAATGAGCCTACACTGACCAACCTCTTTAGCAACACTACCACTGTGGCGTGGGCGGAAATCTCAGGCTACAGAGAGCCAAAGTCATGACGTCACGTCGGGCTAGTCCCCCTTCAGTTAGCTTCAGTAACTCAATGCATTTCAACATTTTTTAATCGATCTTTGTGAGAAGATGAATCGTGTTCCTCTGTAGTTCTTTCTGACACTTAGAGGTTGAAACATTCATGATTTAAAAAAATACAAATTTAGCTCTAAACACTAATGTGCTGGTTATTCCCGTCTATAAACTGTATATACATTATTGTGTCCAACAGCATAGATCACCAGCTCAAAGTTACCTGTTTGTCCAGGGAGGTAGATTGGTTTATCTGTTTGGACGAACGTCATTGGCTGATAGACTCTGATCATGACTTTCCTGATTTCTTTAGAGTAAAATGTGTCGCCTCGTACCTCCACCTCGAACTTCTGCACCTCTCCATTCTGCACTACAGGAGCCTGTGAGAGAAATATAATGTATAGAAACCAGGAAAACCGTTAACAAGGCAAAACTAAACTGATAATTATATTCAACAAATTAGCACACATTCAAAAAAATGGGAAAGTGGAAATGGGAAAAAGAATCTCTGGAGCTGACCTTAAAGTGAGTACAGGTATGAAACTCTTCACTGGATGTTTGTTTGAGTAAGGTTGTGTTTGTCTCTTGGGAGATCAGAGTGACGGTCATGACCAGAGTCTCGTTGGGCTGCAGGAGACTCGCACAAAATTTTGTTTCAGCTCCAGCTTCAAGAACCGCAGGAACAGCCACCATGTACTGTCTATAGACACAGAAAGACACACACACAGTGGATACCTCGCTGGGTCTGTACTGCAGATTATTCAGCAAAACTTGATCTAATATTTAAACTAGTTTAAACACACACACAAACAATATTATCATTATTATTTTCATACAATTATTATTATTATTATTATACAAGGTAAACTTACGGTCCGGCCAACACTTGACCCACAGACATCCAGCTCAAGAAGACACACAGTGTCCATGTCCACATCTGACTCCCAGGGTGACCCATGACTGACTCGGGCAATCCTCAGTCAGCACACGTTAAATAGCCCCTGCTACAGGAACCCACCCCCTCACACAGACACCCTCCACACACACACACACAAACGCACACACACACAATTTCCAGTAAGTAAATCTCGTAAGTAAATCATTTATAGACTTCACGTTGTTTAATATTGTGTATCAGGATGGAAATTAAATATTTTTTTGTAACAGTTTAATCACGCAGTATTCAAAGTTCAGAAAGTTTGTTTGTCATTGCAGGTATAAAAAATAAACAAAGGTTCTGTGGGACCAGGATTGAGCAACTGACAAAATCAAGAATAAAATACAATAGTTTTGTGCGATGGTGTTCATATTGTATTTTATACAGTATCTCATTGTCAGACATGCTGCTCCTGGTAGTTTGTTCTGCTCGGTTCTTCCACGGTGACAAAGCCATGATTAGAGCACTGTAGTCTCCTCTGTCAATTTAAGATGTCATTGTTACAGTAAATTGAGTTCTGCAACATCGCCCTTTACCCAGCGTGGGATGTTTGATTTGGTCGTGCTCTTAACCTGATGAAAGGCCAAAGATTTTCCACTAAGTAAACCTTAGCGGACTGATAAAGTTCTCAAACTTTGCTGAGGGGTTACATCACAGTCAGAAATGTGCTTACTGTTTAAAATAGTTCAACCTCAAAACCATTTGCATTCGCATAAGACGATATATAAATAATTATATATATAATAAAAATATGCAACCACTTTTCTTGTGAGGTTTATGCAAGTAATGTACTTTTCAAGCGGAAGGTGATTAAATGTTCATTGTAGGGATAAAAAAATAAAGAAGTGCAGTAGTAGTGACAGCCATCACTAGGAGCCAACAGCAAACCATATAAAGTACAAAGATGATGATAAAGGTTTGGAGAGCCATTTTTGTTTTTACCTTGTTTCTTCCTGGTGTCAAACGGCTGATATTATCAGCTGTTAAAAACTTGCTAGTGACTCATCAGCTCTCCTCCTCGATGACAACAGACATTTCCCCATTTGTTTTGTTTGGTTTGGCTTTATGGGTCTTTTACTGGAAAAAATACCGAGCTTGCTTCGTCTTTATTTTCTTGCAATAATTAACAGCATGTTTAAACAGGAGAAGGTGCATAAGTGTGTATACTACAGAAGAGCATAGGTCAAAAACTATTTGCTTGATTAGATCTGAGGCCATAATTGCGACACATTTTACCTTTATCAAAAATTTGCAGTTCCTGTGATTTTTTCCAGCTCTTCCTATTTGATATTGATTATATTTTGATTAATTGTGCAGCCCTAATGGCTGATTCTTGTTGTGGAACACAAAATCCCACTTGTGGACATCATCAATTATGTTCACTGTGTTGTCATTTGTTTGTTGTAATTTAATTTGTTAGAGCACAATAGTGGACTGCACCTTTTTCTTTGTTGTCACTTGTGCACCAGCAGAAATATCTCAGCTACTAAAAAGATTGCTATGAAGTTTTGTACAGACAGTGACGGTCCTCAGCGGAGGAATCCCATTTACTTATTGATCTCTTGATTTTTTCCTCTAGCGCCACCATGAAGTTGACACTTTTGTTTTGGCTTTGGGTGAAATGTCCCAATAACTATTAGATGGAGCTCCATTAAGTTTTGATTCATGTTTCCCACAGGGCACATTTGTAATAACTTTGGTCATCCATTTACTTTTTATCTAGCACCATCATCAGGTCTAAATTTCAAATTTCAAAAATAATAACATTCCCTTCAGCCTCAGCTGTACTTTGTAGCGCTGATTAGCAAATATTAGCATGTTAACATGCTAAACTGACAGTGATTATGCTAATAAGTTATATCTGCTTAATGCTAACGTGAGCATGCTCGCTTAAATTTACATGCAACGACATTTTCTGTCAAATAAAATAAATTCTAATCGATTTCAACTATTATTTATTCCTTAAATTAATGTAACGGTTAACGTTAAAGGGAAATTTGTAGTAAACTGCAGACAATTCGCCGGAGACAGTGGAGTAAGGTGAAACGAATTAGCTATTCAGCTATATAGCTAACGTTAGCTAGATAACACTAGCTTAATTCACTGGTAACCAAAAGCGTCTTAGCGTTCACAACGTAAAGCATCGAGGCGTAACGGACGTCAGCGTCTGTATAACGTAACCAACTCTTACGTACGTCACGCTAAGTAACGGTAACTTACACTAACGTCAGTTAATTTTACCTGGAGTTCGGTGAACAGAGCTAAATGCTTGTCAAGGACACGGAGTTCAAATCTGGAGGTGTTGGACCCGGTCGGACCGCGGGGCAGACACCTTCCTCCGGTAGTTTCTGAAGTTGCATCTGCGTTGGAATCCATAGTATTTCCACACATCCGACTGATTTAACTGTGAAAGCCGAGCCTTCGGCCGCGGTGACAGGAAAGGCGCAGGCTCCCCCTGGTGGCAGTTAGGATATGTAGGAAATCATGTGAGGATATTACTAATTATTCCCATTTACAATTATCCCGATCATAGAAATTCCCCACAATTAATTTCAAACATGAGAACACTAAACGCAATAAAGTCAGAAGTCAGGTAAAGATAATTCTTCAGGACAAGACTATGAGCGACCAGCTGTCCACAGCTTTCTCCGGGGTAAAGAGAGCCGCCAACGTCAAAGTTTTATTGAAGGAAATAAGTAAAGACTGCACACAACATTTTGTATGAAGACCTACTACAATTCTGTAGCAAAAGCTGTACTTTGGCAACCATGTCATATCAACTGTCAACAAACCCTGAAGTTCTGTATTCCTTTCTGTTTGTTTGACCCTTCACTTTACGTAATGACATGTACTGTAAATTATCTGTTTGCACAATCTCGGAGTGAATGAAAGCAAGAAAAAATACAAAATTAAAAAAAAATGAACATGAATGGAACAAATAATTACTTTGACCCTAATATTCAAATCTACAATAGTATTATGACTACACTATTTTATGACAGCCGTGTTATTTTTTATGCACCTTTCACCACATCCCTTCCAACTTCACCATTTATACTGATCTAACGCTTCCCTTTGCTCAAAATGTTTCTTTAAACGGCGGTTAAAATAATAAGAGGTGAAACAGAGATTCAAAATCTTTATGCCTTAATCATTAAGCTTCATGTTAATCTGCATTGAGATAAAATCATTTCATTTTTATAATCACTGACTAGATATTCCATTTCTTTTTTTGACAAGTGAATCAGGGGAGAGCGCGAACGCAGTCCCCCACTACCATAAATTATGCAGTTGAGATTCCCACATTTGGGGAATTCACACTGGTCAGCACGGCCGAGAGTGCAATGGCCGAGCCTCGCAATGGGTGAACCACCTACTTGATCATGGTGTCTCCCCTGCCAGGTAAGTATGATTTGGATAGTTCCGGATACCGACCTCTTTCTCAGACACACCGTGCTGACTGATGGTGCTGACAAGCTACGAGTAAACAAAACCAATAGTTATAGTCTTGAGGCTGCAGGATTTCACCACAGATAAAACAGTTTTGTAAGAAGGATATTTTTTTTTTTATTATATTATATTTATATTACAGTTTGACGAAAGAATAAAACGAATTTCATTTCCCATCATGCAATGCTGCGTCATTACAGCAAAGGCAGACATAAAAATCATCTATTTTATCTATTTTAAGTCTTAAAGATGAGCGACAAGTTGTGAGCCAAAGCTTAATCGGAATGCAACAGAGGAAGGTTTTTTTGATCCACGTTTGAAATTGTAATTGAGAGAAAAGTGTAAACAACTAACTAAATACGTTTTTCATCCATTACAACCACTTCCTGTTTCTTTGTTTACCGGTGGCGGGGAACTGATAAATTCCCGCTACTGCCTCCTACTGCTCTGGAGGGGAACAACACTGTTTCTTCAACATATTTATCTACGTTTCTCTGCATGTAAGTCACGGTAAAAAATAAAACAACCCAATTTGGATTTCAACAGAAAATAAAGTTTGCACAATGAATGGCTTTCTTCTGATCTGGAAAGCAGGGTCGGGAAACAGCAGCAGCAGAAATGACGCAGAGTGGATATTCACGTCTGGAGAATGAGCTACAGTAATAATCAAAGTGAAATTACGGTTCATTTCAAAAGTACAGTGCAATGAAGCTAAAAACACCATCAAACATGGACGGTTTGAGGAACTAGCAAGAAAAGAGAGATTTTATCAAATGTGGACGGGACAGTGAACGCAGCTTATTTGTTTTCCTCTTCGTCTCACTCAGCAGTTTGACCCATCTAACAATCACATGTACGTCTGTTCAGCCTGACGCATTTCAAACCACAATTAAAGGAGATCGTTCGACCGCTGCTTCTGATGCAGTCTTAAAACTTTAATTTATTTAACTTCGTAATATTATTAATATTATACATTTTAGAGGGGGTGCACCGTTCCTGGAGGTACTGCAATACCAGGTCGATGCGTGGAGTGGACGGAGCAAGCCCCTATTCCATCTCCCTGCTCCAAAAATCAATTTAATATATGGTCCCCGGGTAGGGGACGTATCAGATATTAAACTGATAAGAACAGATACTACACTTGATCTTAGCCAAAAGGCCGAGAAGCGATAACACCAATACGTTGGAGGCAACGACCTGATTCTCCGCAACGTCAGTCTCACTCATGGGTTAAATCCTGAGTTACAAATTTTGGGTCACAATATGAAACGGGAACAAAGTACATTGAAGCCCATTTACCACTGGTGCTGTTTTGTTGCGGTATTTATAATAAACTAGCTTTTTAAATGCACCTTCGTTCGTCTTCCTGGACACGTGGTGCGCCTTCGTCCAATAGGAAGTAGGAATGACGTATGGAACAAAACTCATTTTACAGCCACGTTAGAAAACATGTTATGCATATATCTGCATATATGTGTAGGAACGTGTTTTCAATTCAACTTAATAATGTGTAACTGACTTTGGTGTGTAGGGAAAACAGTGTTTTTAGAATTTGATGCTTACAACGACAAACAGCGCTCTTCCAGCGGTCTCTAGTGGAGAGGGGGGGTAACTACACAACACGGCCTTTCTCCTCAAAACCCAGCAACTCATTCATCATGTGGTATGATTTACACTCAATTGACGGTTTATTGGGAACATCGACTTGAAACTAATGCAATCTAATACAACCGTCCTGCAACAACTCCCACTTTAATGAAAACTATAATGTTGCGTTTTTGTTGAAACTGTGTTAAAGAGGCGTTGATTGAACTGTGTTGTTGAACTGTGCTTCATTACAAAAAGAGATGTGTCTGTTTAGCCTTTACCCTCACTGATTTTAACAGAGTCGGACAAAATAATAGGGACGCCCTTGACATAAGAGTTAACACTGAAACTTTCACGAGGCATTGCTTATTGCAGGACTACTGTATTAGACTGAAATTGTTTTAGCCAGGTGTTCCTAATAAACTGAGCACTCAGTGCATTATCATACCCTGCTGCACGTCCAGCTGACACAACATATAAGACGTCATTATTTCAAATGGGGACACAGTGTAAGTCACCTTGTCATGTAAAAACATAGAGAGTAATGATTACGAGTCCTACAACTTCCAATAAATAAAAAGCGTCAGGTAAGAGTCAAACAGACACGTCCTCCTCACACACCTGTGTCAAATTTAAGTTGACGCATTAACTGGCTCCAAACAAACCCATTTTAAATGCCGACTTTAGTGGAGAAGAGTTATCTGTGACACTGACCTGAGTGAAGTATTTGTATTTAATGGTTGAGATTTATGTCTTCAAGGCCATTTAGATGCTAACATCGGAAATCAGCTTATACAGGATATAAAAGCGGTTGTTTGTGGCATTGTTTCGAATTATGTACTAACAAAGGTTCTGTGGGACCAGGATTGTGCAACTGACAAAATCACAAATAAAATACAATAGTTTTGTGCGATGGTGTTCATATTGTATTTTATACAGTATCTCATTGTCAGACATGCTGCTCCTGGTAGTTTGTTCTGCTCGGTTCTTCCACGGTGACAAAGTCATGATTAGAGCACTGTAGTCTCCTCTGTCTATTTAAGATGTCATTGTTACAGTAAATTGAGTTCTGCAATATCGCCCTTTACCCAGCGGGGGATGTTTGATTTGGTCGTGCAAACTGCTCTTAACCTGATGAAAGGCCAAAGATTTTCCACTAAGTAAATCTTAGCGGACTGATAAAGTCCTCAAACTTTGCTGAGGGGTTACATCACAGTCAGAAATGTGCTTACTGTTTAAAATAGTTCAACCTCACAACTATTTGTAATTGCATAAGACGATATATAAATAATATATATATCATATATACAATAAAAATATGCAACCACTTTTCTTGTGAGGTTTATGCAAGTAATGTACTTTTCAAGCAGAAGGTGATTAAATGTTCATTGTAGGGATAAAAAAAAGAAGAAAAAAGTGCCGTAGTAGTGACAGCCATCACTAGGAGCCAACAGCAAACCATATAAAGTACAAAGATGATGATAAAGGTTTGGAGAGCCATTTTTGTTTTTGCCTTGTTTCTTCCTGGTGTCAAACGGCTGATATTATCAGCTGTTAAAAACTTGCTAGTGACTCATCAGCTCTCCTCCTCGATGACAACAGACATTTCCCCATTTGTTTTGTTTGGCTTGGCTTTATGGGTCTTTTACTGGAAAAATGCTGAGTTTGCTCTGTCTTTATTTTCTTGCAATGATTAACAGCATGTTTAAACAGGAGAAGGTGCATAAGTGTGTATACTACAGAAGAGCATAGGTCAAAAACGATTTGCTTGACTAGATCTGAGGCAACGCTTATGGTGCTCACAATGCACAAAAAATGTTGCGACACATTTTACCTTTATCAAAAATTTGCAGCTCCTGTGATTTTTTCCAGCTCCTCCTATTTGATATTGTTTATATATTGATTAATTGTGCAGCCCTAATGGCTGATTCTTGTTGTGGAACACAAAATCCCACTTGTGGACACCATCAATTATGTTCACTGTGTTGTCTTTTGTTTGTTGTAATTTAATTTGTTAGAGCACAATATTGGACTGCACCTTTTTCTTTGTTGTCACTTGTGCACCAGCAAATGGATTATGATATATATATTATATTATCATATGATTTTGTCATTTAGCAGAGCTAGTAGATCTTTTTTGGAAATATCTTTCATCTCTGAGGATCAGATCCCCTCTTTTATTATTCTGTCGAGCTCGCAGCATGGCTCTATATATGGCAGTGTTCAGTCAATTGGCTGGTCAACGTCTTTGGTGCAAACTGAAATATCTCAGCTACTAAAAGGATTGCTCCATTAAGTTTTGATTCATGTTTCCCACAGGGCACATTTGTAATAACTTTGGTCATCCATTTACTTTTTATCTAGCACCATCATCAGGTCTAAATTTCAAATTGCAAGAATAATAACATTCCCTTCAGCCTCAGCTGTACTTTGTAGCGCTGATTAGCAAATATTAGCATGTTAACATGCTAAACTGAAAGTGATTATGCTAATAAGTTATATCTGCTTAATGCTATCGTGAGCATGCTCGCTTAAATTTACATGCAACGACATTTTCTGTCAAATAAAATAAATTCTAATCGATTTCAACTATTATTTATTCCTTAAATTAATTTAACGGTTAACGTTAAAGGGAAATTTGTAGTAAACTGCAGACAATTCGCCGGAGACAGTGGAGTAAGGTGAAACGAATTAGCTATTCAGCTATATAGCTAACGTTAGCTAGATAACACTAGCTTAATTCACTGGTAACCAAAAGCGTCTTAGCGTTCACAACGTAAAGCATTGAGGCGTAACGGACGTCAGCGTTTGTATAACGTAACCAACTCTTACGTACGTTACGCTAAGTAACGGTAACTTACACTAACGTCAGTTAATTTTACCTGGAGTTCGGTGAACAGAGCTAAATGCTTGTCAAGGACACGGCAGTTCAAATCTGGAGGTGTTGGACCCGGTCGGACCGCGGGGCAGACACCTTCCTCCGGTAGTTTCTGAAGTTGCATCTGCGTTGGAATCCATAGTATTTCCACACATCCGACTGATTGAACTCTGAAAGCCGAGCCTTCGGCCGCGGGGACAGGAAAGGCGCAGGCTCCCCCTGGTGGCAGTTAGGATATGTAGGAAATCATGTGAGGATATTACTAATTATTCCCATTTACAATTATCCCGATCATAGAAATTCCCCACAATTAATTTCAAACGTGAGAACACTAAACGCAATAAAGTCAGAAGTCAGGTAAAGATAATTCTTCAGGACAAGACTATGAGCGACCAGCTGTCCACAGCTTTCTCCGGGGTAAAGAGAGCCGCCAACGTCAAAGTTTTATTGAAGGAAATAAGTAAAGACTGCACACAACATTTTGTATGAAGACCTACTACAATTCTGTAGCAAAAGCTGTACTTTGGCAACCATGTCATATCAACTGTCAACAAACCCTGAAGTTCTGTATTCCTTTCTGTTTGTTTGACCCTTCACTTTACGTAATGACATGTACTGTAAATTATCTGTTTGCACAATCTCGGAGTGAATGAAAGCAAGAAAAAATACAAAATTAAAAAAAATTGAACATGAATGGAACAAATAATTACTTTGACCCTAATATTCAAATCTACAATAGTATTATGACTACACTATTTTGTGACAGCCGTGTGTTATTTTTTATGCACCTTTCACCACATCCCTTCCAACTTCACCATTTATACTGATCTAACGCTTCCCTTTGCACAAAATCTCTCTTTAAACGGCGGTTAAAATAATAAGAGGTGAAACAGAGATTCAAAATCTTTATGCCTTAATCATTAAGCTTCATGTTAATCTGCATTGAGATAAAATCATTTCATGTTTCTAATCACTGACTAGAAATTCCATTTCTTTTTTTGACAAGTGAATCAGGGGAGAGCGCGAACGCAGTCCCCCACTACCATAAATTATGCAGTTGAGATTCCAACATTTGGGGAATTCACACTGGTCAGCACGGCCGAGAGTGCAATGGCCGAGCCTCGCAATGGGTGAACCACCTACTTGATCATGGTGTCTCCCCTGCCAGGTAAGTATGATTTGGATAGTTCCGGATACCGACCTCTTTCTCAGACACACCGTGCTGACTGATGGTGCTGACAAGCTACGAGTAAACAAAACCAATAGTTATAGTCCTGAGGCTGCAGGATTTCACCACAGATAAAACAGTTTTGTAAGAAGGATATTTTTTTTTTTTTATTATATTATATTTATATTACAGTTTGACGAAAGAATAAAACGAATTTCATTTCCCATCATGCAATGCTGCGTCAACAAACCCTGAAGTTCTGTATTCCTTTCTGTTTGTTTGACCCTTCACTTTACGTAATGACATGTACTGTAAATTATCTGTTTGCACAATCTCGGAGTGAATGAAAGCAAGAAAAAATACAAAATTAAAAAAAATTGAACATGAATGGAACAAATAATTACTTTGACCCTAATATTCAAATCTACAATAGTATTATGACTACACTATTTTGTGACAGCCGTGTGTTATTTTTTATGCACCTTTCACCACATCCCTTCCAACTTCACCATTTATACTGATCTAACGCTTCCCTTTGCTCAAAATGTCTCTTTAAACGGCGGTTAAAATAATAAGAGGTGAAACAGAGATTCAAAATCTTACTCCCTTAATCATTAAGCTTTATGTTAATCTGCATTCAAATTTAATGATTTCAACTATCTTCATTTGCTCGGCTGTAATTCAGAATTTTTTTTTCCACAAATTGTTCAGGGGAGAGCGCGAACGCAGTCCCCCACTACCATAAATTATGCAGTTGAGATTCCCACATTTGGGAATTCGCAGAGATGAGACTGTTGCTATAGTAACTGTACCTGCTTTGTCTCCTTGTAGCATGGGGAATTCTGGTCTATCTGATAGGAGGTATGAGACTCTTCACTGGATGTCCTTTTGAGAAGGCTTGTGTTCTTCTCTTGGGAGATCAGAGTGACGGTCATGACCAGAGTCTCGTTGGGCTGCAGGAGACTCGCACAGAATGTGGTTTCAGCTCCAGCTTCAAGAACCGCAGGAACAGCCACCATGTACTGTCTATAGACACAGAAACATTCAGCACTCAAACAATTCAGCAAAACAACATGATCTAAAACTTACTGAAATTTGTTGGCATTCACATCTTTTCTGTGTGCAGTGTACAACTAAATTACACACATGCTATTGTAAGTTTTTGAGACAATCCAGGTAAACTTACGGCTTTGCCATCGTCCCAACCACACACATCCAACTCAGGCAGACAAACAGTTTCCATGTCCTTATCTGTAACCCAGAAAGACCCATGACTGACCGACTGACATGAGCCTCTGTGCCAGCCTCTGTTCACTCTGCCACAAATCCATCCCCCTTCATCACCCAAATCACACAAACAACGTAACATATCCCTTAAGTCAATCATTTATAGACAAAACCAAAATCCTAAAGCCACGTCACACATCCAGATGACGGATCTAAGCTGTTTTAAAGAATAATCAACACCCTCATTTACTTTATACTACGGTTGGTGAAAGGATCTGTGGAGGTGGGTTTCTGTCCACTGAAAGGCCAAAGGGCTTTTAATCTGAAATGTTTATAGGAAGTGTTTTGAGTTTTTATTGATGCGTGATGTAGGCTAGTAACTTTAATAGGAGCAGATTAAGAGGTGGATTTGTAATAAAATAGTGCTATGACCAATGATACATATCAAACATAAAGAATTAGAAATAAAGACTTGTAACCTTCAGATGTTGATATAAATCAAGGCTCTGCACCGCTGTTGGGTCGCAAAAGCTAGTGAAAAATGCGCTAAGTTGGCTGGAGGCTGCCCTTTAAACTGTGTGGGTGGTTTGGTTTTGCCTTATAAATAGTGCTTTTCCTGACTGTTTAGTCAAAAGTAGATTTTGCACTAGTAAACAAACCATCCAACATACTAAAGTTCAACATCAAGGATAGGGACGAAAGACACCCCTTCCAGGGCAGCCAATGTTCACATATCGGACAGAGAAAATACACCATCTGTGTCATATGGAAAAAGCCTCACTCAGTGGAGGAAGTGGACTTGAGATGTATTCATCAAAGGCTTGACAATCAGGTTTTGATTTCTATTTCTAGGCAGTTCTTACTCTGCTTTTCATTTGTTATGCAGCAATTACCGTGAGGGTGGATGGTTGATACCTGCCCTCGTCTTTATCCTGCTGCTACTGTAACATTACAAATTTCCCCCGTGGGATTAATAAAAGTACATCTTAGCTTAGCTTGTCTTGAAACCTAAATTTGTGTTAAGTTAACATAAATACAACTTAAATATTAAATATCAAAAAAGGTATGTATTGTTACACTCATTGAACAGCAGAGAAATGTTATGCTTAATGCACACAATGAGAGAAGTTTGGTAAAAGAAAATAAATAGGTTGAGACAACAGAAAATATATTGTTCAAATGTACAATTACAAATCTGTCACCATAGTTTAAAAAACATACTGGTTGGAAAATTATCTTATTGTTAAGTTTCCTAACATGAATAACAACAGGGTAAGAAAAATAAACTGGGGAACAAACACAAAACAGCTTTAATACCTGTAACATCGGTAGTTGGGTGAACAGGAAACGGGACATCTAGGGAAGGACCAGAACTAAGGACAGATACCTGTTATCTGTATTATGTACTGCCCACCATGGGAATTGGGCAGAAAATACGCAATTTCTACTTTAAATGGGTACGACAAAAAACAAGATGGGTGCTGAATTTTTGGCGGGAAACAAATCGAATGAAAAAGATTTAATAGATTGAACAACGTACGTGCTGAATGATACCGAAAGATACCTGAATGCTAGCTGCCGTTACCGAACCCTGGTCGGAGAGTTTGTATATCACAAATTAAATATCATTACGCAACAGTTAGTTCCGACCAAGTGCATGTAGAGTTGTTAAATTAACCGTTAAATAAGTAATATCACACGAGACGGAGTTATGTTATACTGAATATCAGCACGGCTGTGATTCCCTCATAGATAAGAGCCCGCACTTCTACTCGTGCCATATTAGTTAAATAAGCATTAACAGATTATGATTTGTTTGTTTATTTTATGGTTTATTTTGCTACGCAATAGTTCCGGAACTGGACTGATACGGGACTGTTGCAAAGGAACACAAACATTTGATAAACTGAGACATAAAGTGCACACTAGCTTGCTACTCTAACACGTTACCTCAGGTGGGTGCTTAAGCATCCAGGCTTCTTCCCTTCATCCTTTTCTGACCGCCATACATCGTTTAAATCAAATGTTGTTTCTGGAAATATATATTTATCTTTTCAAAGTTTGTGTCAATCTCAGATTGACAACGACCGTTAATGTAATGCTGATCAACGGTTAATAGAACACAGGCGAAGCGGAGTGATACATGTAGTTAACGGTCCCAGTGCGGTTGTACTCTATATCAGCACTCATGGAATGCCTCTCGTCCAATCAAATTACTTGGTCGGAACTAACTGTTGTACAATTAGTGTTACACTAACGGCCGTTAACTATCTTAGATTGTAGCAAACTTTGCACTGCGAAGATGAATATATTTCCAGAAATAACTTAATAACATAATTTGTATTAGACTATGTGTTGTCGTCAGGATGAAGGGAAGGAAAGAAGCCTGCACACTTCGGTGCACACCTTCAAGTGCGCCGATTTGACAGGTCAGGAAAAATGTTTTATGTGTTGCTTAGCAAAAGTCCAGCACTAGCTCAGTTGCGGAACTATTTGTTTTGGCGTAGCTAAATAAATGACGAAATAAATATGCAAATCATGATCTGTAGTTACTTATTAATCAGGGTGTCTACAGAGATTCAGGGATGAATTTACTACCTTTTTACTACCTTCTTACTACCTTTTTACTACCAGCACGACTTTATGCTACAACTGTAGCGGCGTAAAGTGTGACCTACCTGTGCCCCCATTATTTTTTCTGTGCTCTTTTTTTTTTAAACTAAGGGGCACGAGTGCTCCTGGGGGGGGGGGGGGCGCCATAAAGCCATGACCATAGGAGTTGAATTAATCAAGAGGTCACAACAGGCCTTGGTCCATAGGTTTTACTCAATGTCAAAAACAATTGCATAACAATTACAAAACATTCACTTTCAGAAAAAATAACTTAATTTAAGTTGAACACTGGGCACAACAACTGGCCAACACACACACACATACACACACACACACACACACACACACACACACACAACCACACACAACCACACACACACACACACACACACACACACACACACACACACACACACACACACAGCAAACTTTAAGTGTAAGTCTGGTGTAAATTGACCCATAGTCCTGTTGTATCTCAATCTTTTTCCTACGGGCTACAGGACTATGGGTCAATTTACACCAGACTTACACTTTAAACAACCAATGAAATTAACAAAACATACAAGTTGCTCATTATCATTACAGTTAAAGCAAGTTCTTTAGCTCTGTGGCCTTTTCTTCAATCATTTTCTCCACTTGGAGAAGTTCTGTTTTCTTGTCCTTCTGTCGTCTTCGAAGCGTGTTGGACTTCGTAATCAGCTCTGCCATTTTTGTTCCTGTCTTTCCTTCTGCCATTTCAGCACACTGATCAGCATCCTTTTCTAGTGACTGGCACACACTACTGAGAACCTGCCGCTGGTTCCGGAGGTCCTCCAACTCCTTCTCTGCGGCTTTCCTCCTCAGCTCTTGTGTGGCACTCTCCTTTTTTTTCCGTTCACTATCAATGTGGATCCTGTATTGTGACCTCGCTGAAGCAGCAGAGGCCAGGAGCTCCTTGGTCAGAGGAACCTTCAGAACGCCACCGCAGATCGCCACCTTATCGCAGATTAAGCGAAGGGCTTCAAGAGATTCGTCACGTAGGTTGCAGGTTTCTACCTCCTTATTAACTGAGAAGCCTCTCTCCACTGTGGCTTGTCCATGGGACAGGAGGAGAGCACTTTGGCAGAACTTTAGCAGGTCAGGGTGGGACATGCAGAGCTTGGAGTGGAGAAAGACATCTAGACGCTGCCTCAGGGGTTGGAAGGAAACAAATTCTTCATCTCCGCCCACAATTGAGAGAAAGGATGTGAACTGCTGAATGACGACATCACCTGCAACATTGACAGGAAAATTAAGATATATTCATAATTTACATTAACACACCCCAGTCAACTGCTTCATCATCCATTCGACAAACGTACACACGGTGCATCATAAATACACAACAGGATCTTAAAGGAGAGTATCAAAACGGCAGCTAAAGCAAACTTATGGGGGCAAGCTCAGGCAAGCAAACCGAAAGTGAAACTTAAGGAAGCATGCCCCCATAGGTTTGCTTTAGCTGCTGTTTTGATACTCGGTCAATATTGTGCCAAATTGTCTCGTTATTTTTCCTACTGACAGCACTCGGTAACCTCAATCAACACGGCTATGCTTTAAAAACGGCCAGAGTTCTCCTTTTAAGCAGTGGCTCTCAACCTGGGGGCATGGAGGTCTTGTCTAAATTACAAATTGATCATTGATACTTTCACACTTCTGAGAGTAAAAAGGCAGAAAACCACAAATGAAATTCCTAGCACAAGACCTATAACAATTTCAATAACCTATCCACTTCTACTGTCCCTATACAATATTTCCTTACCAGCTGCAATGCCACCTGCCAGCTGCTGTCCCTGGATGAAAGTCTGTACTAATGCCTTCATCTGCTGGATGCACCACTCTGGATCTTTGACCATCCTTGTGGGATCCAGGCAGGTAATCTGCCTTACAATGGGGAATTTCAATGGAGACTTTTCCTGCAGTTTCTTTATCATCTTAATAAGACACTGCAAACACTCTTTTCTCAGGCTGAGAACAGAGAGTTCCCCTATCTTGCTTCCTGGTTTGCCTAGGAGTGCCTATTGAGAAACATTAAGGAACATTCATGTCAATGGAAGGAAATGTCTGCATAATATTAATGATGATACTGAACAAATTGTATTTGCTAGTTGGTTTGTGCAGGCATCAACATTCACAAATTCACCTCACAAAACAAATAAACAATAAAATTACCTTGATGTCAGATTCAGCCCCCAAGCCTATGTCCATCCTTTCAAGGGAGACCCAATTCTTCTCCTCAGAAACGTCCAACTTGATCAGCTGCAGGGGGGTTTGGTCCTGTAGGATCTCCCTTTTTATGAACCGCCGCAGTAAACTCTGATGATGACAACAGACAGATAGTTATCGAGCCATTCCATCAATTAATACATGTTTACATTCAAGTAAATTAATCAAAATCTTTACAGTGATACTTACCAACAGAAGCTCAGTCAAATCGTTTGCCAAAAAAGGCAACACTGGCTCGTCTGTTTGGTATCTCTGAAGAAAGGGGTTAAAACTTCTCGCAATGGCAAGGAAGAATTGAAGCTTTGGGATTAAGAGTGGATCCCCTTGTGCTGCCAGGATGGCGTCATAAGAGGCTGTGTTCGGTTTTTGGACCTTCTTATGCTCAGCAGCTTTGACATACTTCTGAACCATGGGCCAAACTTCCAGGACTCTCTCTGCAACTGGCACATTTTCTACCCATCTGTGGCCGCAGAAAGAGAGGGGAAAGCGGGACGACCCGGTGATGTTGGTGTAGTCCTCTCTCCGTGCAGGAACGTTGTGGAAGAGGAAATGGAGCGCGCGCAGGAGTTTGTCAATTTGCCAGGCTGTAAAGCCTGCCTTCATGGCATTGTGGAGAGTGTGAAGTCCACAGCTCCCAACCATCAGGACTTGAGCACCTCCATGCAGCTCAGCATGCTCCTTTTGAAGGAGATCCAGGAGTTTGAAGTTGACATTGGGGCCATCCATTCCTACTGAGAGAAGCTGCCTCGTGTTGAGTTGTGCAACACATTCCTGTGAATTATCAAACAGAAGAAAGTTTGTATAAATAACATTTATTGCTTAAGTAAACCACATTCAATATAAAGACATACAGTAATATTGTATATGCTTCAAATGACACATTATTATCCTGAAGTAAAACATGAGTCAGGTGCCTATGGTCAAGAACTGCTTTGCCAAAGTTAGATTATTGGTTCTCCAAATGTGGCTCACTATAAACAAAATCCATACAGTATAATATAGGTTTGGCTTTATGGGAGCCATGCTCAACCTTCAGTTTAACCATAACAGGCTTTAGGCCTTAACACGTTTTAATTATATACATTTTTCCAGTATTATGTTACAGAAATTTAACAGTTTGCATTAATTTTATAGGGCATATCTTTGAATGATCATGCAACACTCACTCATTTTCCATTCATTTTCAATTGGGTTTTAACAAGAGCTTATCAATGCAAAGACTATGGAAATAATAATCATATGTATGCAAAGACTATGGAAAACCTGTGGGTTACAGTTAATACCATAGTACCAAAAACCCCCTATGTAACCAATACGTATAGGAAAATAAACTTACTTTGATGTGCTCCAACAGATCGGTAGCTCGTCCATGTCCCAGGAATTGTGAGCCAAAATACCGAGACCGTACACAACCATCCTCCAAAATCGAATGTGTATGTCCATCTGCTTTTTCTTTGAAGACTCGTTAAGGCTCTCGTCAAACATGAGGACGTACGGTCCAGCATGGTTAATAGCTTCAACCAGTTGCTTCTTGAAATAGGGGGCGATGCCAAATTTGATGATATAGCCGGTCTTGTCCTTGGCCAAAGCGAACGATTTGGCGATTTGGGAGTCCGGGAACATCTTGCTAAACAGCTCTCCTATGCCATCATTCGACCTAAACGAGTGGTGTTTTACTGCTAAATCCAAACACCACAGTACCTCGGCTTGCAGAGTAGCGGTGGTAGTGCAGAACGTCTGAATCGTCGCTGTAGGATTAGTGGCAGTGGATTGCCCAGGAGCAGTGGAGGTTGAGGACGAGGGAGTTGATGTAGCCGCACTGCTAGCACTAGAGCAAAATAGTGACAGCGGTAGCTGCGAGTTACGACCCCGCATCCTTGCTTGGTGGCTACTCGACTCCATGTGTGATTTAACCGCCTTCACCCCCATCCACGTAATATTTATTGTCTTCTTACAGACGTTACAGTAAGCCTCTCGGTTGTTGCCAACTACTGGCCGAAGCCAGTCTTTAAACGTTGATTCTTCCATCCAGAGGTCAGAAAACTTACATTTGCCCATGTCTGCGGTAAACTAACGAACCCGCGAACTGTGAGCCAATCAGGTACCCAGATTCAACGCGCACGTACATCAATCCATTGATAATATTCCTATCACTCAGGTCCTACTCGCAACATAGAAATAAATTCACGAAAGTTTAATAATTTAATGGCCTGCAGGTAAGTTACACAAATTGAAAAACGCATAGGTCCAGTTGGATGGAGGCTCAAAAATTTACTACCTCGTCAGATGACTTTTTACTACTTTTTACTGGCCTTAATTTGGCTTAATTTCATTTACTACCTTTCACTACTTTTTACAACCCCGCGGCCACCCTGTTAATGTTAACTGATATGGTCCGCATAAAACTGTTGTATAAAACCAATATCACATATGAGGGAGTGATGTACTGAATATCAGCAAGGTGGTGATTAGGAACGAGGTCGCAGCCTTCACTAGTTCTTGAGATATTTCACAAATAAAAAATTAAAATTTCCGTGTGGCACTCAAGGAAAAGTTACGGGATCAAGTCATTACGATTCCTCCTCTGCGGTTTATAGTCTGCAAAGACACTACAAGAACTGTAGCTACTATTAACATAGTAACTGTAAATGTGTTTTTCATCATTATTTGATCATTTATCAAAGTGAAACACCAAACCAGTTCTGAGTGGGACATTCATATCACTTTACTTTATTGTGCATTATACATTAGTTTCAGACACATTTAGACACATACAGTAGTTACACAGTAAATGTGTTGAGCAAATGTTGACTGTTGGTTTGTACGTGTCTGTCTACACAAACAAACATGGAGTTTCACAAGGTACACAAAATGTTTCTAATAAAAATGCTGGTGTTTTTAAATATGCTGGTAACCGTGACAACCTGATGACTGACCACACTTCTCTCTTTAAGCTGCAAAAGAACAAGAAGATATAATCCACGGTGAGGACTTAGTCTACAGTATGTTACAAACATACTTTGAATATAACGAGTGAAAGATTCTTAGTAGTTTAAGACATTGGTGCTGTTTGTGGTTTAGATTTTTCAGCCATAAATCTATTCAGAAAGAAATATTGTTGTGTTATTGCATCATTAAGGATCGTTACCTGCAGCACAAGGGTAGATGTACTGTGTCTCAGCCTGGTCACCTGAGAGGAAAAAGAACAGGAAGCGAGATGGTTTTGTTTTGTTTTTTTAAATCAAACTTTCTTCATTTGTTCAACAGTCCAACACATTTCACACTTATACTCAGCATTACAATTCTGATAAGTACTCAGTTTTGGTCTGTGTGAAAGGGATTATGGTGTGTGTAGGAGGTCTGAGTATCAGTTTTACTTGGCTGGTAGTAGTCATAGATCTTGACCACGGCTGGCTTCAGGTTCTGCACTGGGAGCTCCTGTATGAGCTCTAAGCTGTGGTTGATGTCTATGTCCTTTGGTAACTGTTGGAAGAAAAACAGACGATACGATCAGTAACAAATCTGGAGAGCACCATCTGTTGATCCCCACTGTGAATTCCTCTCACCTCCCGAATGTAGACCATAACGTGGTCTTTCTTTTGTTCAACACGGTCCACCAGCAAAGCACCTTGGAGCTGTGAGGAGACGATACTCAGCTTCATCAACACATGAAAACTCATCAGTTTCTACTGAGCTCAAAGTTTCTCTAATAACTCACCCGTTTCAGAGACTCTGGGTCTGGGACAAAGCCAGAAAGCATTTTGATATCCAGGATCACCATGTTGGTAGTGGTCTCCTTTCCACTATATCTGCATCAGAACCATGACAACGTGATGTTACACACCTTCACCCTGTTCTTCATAGCTTTACTAGTTGTACGCATGTTTACAGTTAGGATATGTTTGAGCTACGTAGTAATGTTTCCCACACGTCCATCCACCAACAGTTCCTCAGTACAGCTGCACTGTGCAGATTATTGTTCATCAAAAATGTCAGTATTTCCTCTGTCATTGCTGTCATTTCTATCTGCTTGTCAATTACTTACAGAGACTTAAACTTCAAATTGAGTTTGGGTCTTTGAGATTTGTTGTTGCACACAGCTTCTGGTATGACCTCAACACTTAAGGTTGTGACATCAGTAGGAGTTGGGATGTTGTAGTGAACAGAAATCTGGAAAACAGGCACACAAGGAAAGTTTAATATAAAAAAAATACTGAATTTCCTTCACTGAACTTGGTTCAAATTTATTCTGCATCAAAGTGTATCCTTCGAGAAGCATCATGCTGTTTTCAAGCAGGTCTCGTGTGTGCATCCTGGTTTTAGGTTCATACATTTAGACATCAAAGTTAAAAAATGCCTGACTCTCATGTCAAATAGCTTAATGTAGCATCATCCATCAAAGGTCAAGTACAAGGTTTCACTTCTTATCTTTATATCTGACCCTTTACTTTGCCTACCAGACCTCCTGGAGTTTGATGAAATAGCCAAATACACGATTCATCTTCAAAAAGTGATTTGACAGGAGCTCTCTGTTTCAGTGTCCTTTAAGATTTTAGGTTAAAAATTCTAAATGAAATGGATATGGCGCCTACATCGCTCTACTTATTTCAGCGTCTCCCAATCGTTTCAACAAAATCCTTTTAGAATAATTTGAATAGTCAGATTTCACCATTTAATTAAAAAGAAACAAACTAAACAAAAATGGCACTTTGTAACTTTCTGTATTGCTCCACTGCTTCCAGCCTGAAGGCAGTGTCGTAAGGAGGACGTACTTCAAAGAGACACAGTTAGAGCGCCGGTGCAGACTGACCTGCATTGAAGCACATGCAGTGCCCTTCACCTCCAGGCTGTACTTTCCCGTCACGTCGGGCAGCGTCTTCTCCTGGTAGAGCAGCTTGTTGTTTTGGTTCACATCAATTGTCAGCTGGCCACTGGGGGACTGGACGGTCACTGTGCTCGAACCCTCTGGACTGAACACCAGAGTGGAGTACAGAGCCAGAGCCTGAAGAGCCACCACCGTGTCCTACAACACACACGCGACTCAGTATATTCAGGTCACTCATTCGGACTGTGCTGAACACAGGAGTCAATGTTGTATGAGATATGTAACAAACATCGTTGTTGAGAGGTAATGCAGCACAGATCATATTTCAGCTTTGAGAACAATAATAGGAAACAACATTTTCATTTTTCTTAATATCAGGTCTCTGTAATTGTTGATTTTCATACAGAAATGTAAGATAAGAAAGTTTCAATTTAAACTGGATATTTTGCTCTGTTTATGTGATTTGTAGTTAATGGCCTCTAACACTGCTGTTGTCCTCGGTGTGGTATAACCACTGATTGTGGAGGTACTGGGTAACGTTGTTTTCATCATATTTGTCCAGGAAGTATAGTACAGTACGGTCCAGCTTTATGCTGTTTGGGCTGTACCTGTGTGGAGGAGAAGCCTCCATAATGGTTCTGCTGGCCTGTCAACCATCTGACGATGCCAGAGGTGTAGCCCAGGTCTTCAGGAGTGGGGGAGGCACTGAGTTTAGCCAGCATAACGTAGGAGCTGATCTCCACAGACAGAGAGGCTGAAGTATCTGTTGCTGTCTGAGACCAGTGGAGGAGACCCCCTAAAAGCAGCCATCACAAACAAACAGGCATGAGATGAGCTGCGTTCACAGTAACTGAATCCAGAATGACATCCTGTAGGAGGACGGCTCACCTTGTTTCACTGCGACGGTGTCTAGGTGCTGCAGAAGGTGATCACGTGTCTCTGTGTCTCCTGCCAGGGTGAAGACGTACGCCAGCAGAGCTGTAGTGTAGGTGTTGCTGAGTTCACCGATGGACTCCTTGAGGCAGGACAGGCTCTTCTTCACCACATCCTCCTGTAAGAGATTAAAAGAAAACATATGTTGTACTGACAATCATAAAAAATATGATTTAAAATAACAAGTCATTCGTCTGTCTCTGAATTAATGGCAAGTGTTTTCAATATTGGAAGTCAAATACACAATATGTGTTTGGCATTCATGAAGTTTAAGTCACAAAATAGTGTCTAACATAACCACCACGTTTAAAATCTGAGGTCATCTGTTCGCTTGTTACCAAAGTGAGACAGAGATACTGCAAATGAATGGAACAATGTCAGTTCTTCAGGGCTGGGCTATTACACGCTCTCATTTTCTTGACCCTTTTTTCTTCCACTTTTCTGTCAGTCTCTTTCTTTCTGTCTGGAAATCTACAACAATATTCAAAAGGACATGAGTGATACTTCTACATCCGGACAGAGATAAAAACCTGAGTCATTTAACAACTAACAATTAACGACATGTTGAAACGGGAACAACTATGGACTGACATTTATATAGAAATCACAGAACAATTTTATGTTCTTGTTTTACTGGTGCAGAGGTGATTTGTTTGTGTGTAGATTTTGTAATTGTGCAGTTTAGAGAAAAAACAAGATATTTTTTGGGGAAAGAGTCTACTCACAGTAGCAGAGATTTTCATCTCCAAGAAGGCAGCAGTGATGTAAGCACTGAGAGTCACTTCATCAGACACACCACCCTGTAGAGAGGAAGCACCAATCAGACATCATCATCACTGTACTTCCAACATGCAGATGCCTGATTTTGAGCACTGCCTACAGACTGAAAATGGTGGCAGTGTTAACAAATTATTGTCACTCACAAACTGCAAATAAATTTGTAATAAATTGGTCACTGCTCAGTTATTAAAGAAAGGGGTCCTGCTACAGCGAGATGAGAGTCAGTGAAGATGAACATGTCTAACCTTCAGTTTCAGTTGTCGTATTTTATCACACTCTGCAGGTAGCGTCAGCTTACCTTCATTCTGTTGTTAAAAAGTTTTCCTGACGCCAGGAAACAGCCGTTTTCTCGTTGAGTACTCTCCAGCCAAGTCTTAGACTCTTCAATATTTTTTGGGTCAATGTAGATGAAAGACTGAGCTTTGGCAAAAGATCTCAACACAAAAGCAGTCAGCCTGAGGACATCAAAACAAGGTTAGACAATAACTGACAATGAAACGAAGAGGAAGCACTGGATCTGTATAATGCCTCAGGATAGTCAACATGACACACTAAACATAACATGTTATGTTTAAGGTCATTGGCAGGGCTGTTTCATGCATTAATTAGCAGTACAGATAAACATGCTTTCTTGACCGTAACAAAGTGCAATCACATCATCTACTTGCTGCTGTTCTGTTCGGGTTCTTTTCTTAAGGTAATGACATGATACGTGTTGCACAGCATCTAAATCATGACTGATCAGTAATGTTCTTCTCACCAGGTGTTTCCTGGTCCTGATCCGAATGTGCTGTAAGCACCGTCTCCGTGTTTGTAGTTCAGCTGTCTCTGGTAGCCTGTATCACAATAGAAACACAAGCTTGTTAGAGCACAATGATGCACACGTTGTCAGATAAATGGATTTTTGAAAAAGTGTGGATGTACAGACGTAAAGCAAAACAACATTTTGGGGAATGTTACATGTTTATTAGAGGGTGGAGAGAGATGACGGGAAATAAGGGGAGAGAGGGGGAATGACAGCAAAGGTCTGTGATCAGATATGAGCTGGGACGCTGCAGTCTCCCTCCAGGGCGCCCCTGATATGTTGTCTCCAATTTGAACGATGAGCATTTTCCAGTGATTACACATGGCAACGGTTCTGCTTATGTTTTGTGTAACAGATTGTTCAGATAAAGAGACTCACCACTGGTCAGGAAGTTGGTGGCCTTCTCCAGGATGGCTGGGGTCAGCTGCTTTGTGTTTTTCAGGTACTGGAGGATGTAGATGTTGGGAGCCAGGAGCGCCATGTTCTGCTCACCACATCCATACGGCATCTGTAGCAGCCCATCCAGGTTTTTCAGGGCTCGGCCCAGAATGTCACCTGCACAAAAACACTGACTCACTAAGACTGAACATCTAACTGATCCGACTTTTAAAGGTCCATATCGTCTAAAGGTCCCTGTCCATGTGTTGTTTGATTATAAATCAGCTCTAGGTTCTATATTAATACTGTCAAAGCCTCAGTCCACAGAGAAATGCACACAGCCTGTATTCAGAAACTGAGCCGTCAGGACTTCCTGTAACTTTGTGATGTCACAACAAAGAGAGGCTCAGAGCCTCCTCTCTTCTGATTGGCTCACCGACCTGTTGTTACTAGAGCTCCAGAGAGAAGCCTGAGAGAGGAGATGTAAAACTACACTGAGATGGTTTTTGGTTCTTAAAACCACAAATATATCTTCTTATGGATCAACACAAAATAAGTAATCAAATAAAACAAAAATATGGGACCTTTAATTTCAGATTGATTAGAGAAGATGCCCATCAGTTTGTCATGGCACAGTTGGTATAAAAAGATGTTAATAAGCCTCTAATAGAGCAGATACAGTAAGTTGCTACACTCAAGTGAAATGAATTAATCAGGTTACCCAGGACTGATAGTGAAGCACGGGCGGATCCAGCAATCACATTCTCAGGGAGCTGTAAGTCTATTTCCTCCGTCAAAGCCTCTCCTGCAGACAGGGAACAGTTTTAGAGAGAAACTCAGGTAGCAGTCAATCAAAACAAAGATGTCATGTACATTTAACCAGTGGTCAGTGGATCATGAATTGTAACAGAACAGACTTGAAGTTACGATCAGTGTCATGACAAATTGCTGTGTCAGTTCTTCCATTACAGTTTACTGATAAAATACATGAAAATGCATTGAGGTGATGACATTTAAAATAATATGAGGCACTTGCACTGAACTTGACACAATTGCCATAATAACCTAGGATAAATTTAGACATCCAATCTACTCCACCCCTCCTACCTTTTGGACAGAGCAGCCAGTTGTGGGTCTTTGTCATCTCAGTGCCTTCAGCCTGAGAGGGAAGGAGGGAGGGAATACTGTGAGTTCTGTGAGCGAGTCTTCATCTTGTATCAAATGCAAAAAAAAAAAAAAGAAAAAGTTTTTGGCATAAACTTTTTCTCTTTGATCTTCTTTTTAAGGCACCAACCTTTACAATGAGAGATCGTGTGACCACATCGATACGACCTCTGTCCAGCATGCTCACAACCTCGTTGTTACATGAAGTGTGGGATGCCACAGCCTCAGCAGACACAGTCACATTCATAACCCCTAAAAAAAAAAGATCATAAAACACAATAAATCCTAAAAGTATCAAAGTGTTTTGTCGATCTCATTGATTTCATACGAATGAAAAAGAAAGTTTAGCTGGGGAAAGAGGGGCAGCAATTCCTCCAACCCTTTAATATTTTGTGGATGAAAGCTTAATCCTCACCTAGGACTGAAGGGGCCATGGTCCAGCTGAGGGTCTTGCGCTCATTGCCACACAAACAGGATGTGTACTCGTCACCAGAAAGTGGGGTGAGAGTGTAATCTAAGGAGGGTGTTGGAGTCACAGTGAGCTGTTCAAGAGACAATAATGTATTTTAAAATTGGAGGTGAACAAATGTTCAAACTGATACCATCGCGTTGCTACAAATAACATATGAGACGTCATGAGAAGTCATAAAACTATGAATCACTCAAAATGCTTTAAAGTTAATGAACTGTAGAGACACCATCATGGAAAAGTAATAAAAAAAATAATGCCAAAGTGCATCTTATTACCTTTTTCTCTCTCAAATAAAAAGATATCGAATCATCAGGCTGTTTGAAAACTGACCAAGTTAAGAAAACAAGGATTTCAAAGAGTTTCAACAATGTTTTAAAAGTTACTGTGAAACATACTGATTCCATCCTGAAGTGAAATTGTTTCAATAAGAAAAATCAGACCCTTGTTTAGTTCAACTCATAACCCACACATTTACAGTGTGGTACATCCATAACTTTACTTAATCCTATATCCATAGTCCATGTTTTGTGGAGATATTTCTGATCTTTACTTTGTGCTGCGTATCATCCGAGTTAAAGACATTCAGTGTTTTCTTAAGAAGAAAAACTGTGATCACAATACGACCATGTGACACTTAAAGACAGGATAGTGTAACAGCATGTTGCATATTTTGTGTTGGATCTGCACAGGGGCTTCCCACAGACAACCAGTGAAGTCGTATTTAATCACAGATTATTATTTCAGTGATTGTAAACCCATAAACTGCATTAATTAATTAAATTCATGTCCACCACAGGATGAAGTGCAGCAACTTTGCTGGATTTCCTCTGACTTTTCATGTGGCGTCATCATCAGGTCAAAATTTCAATTGGTCAAAAAAGTAAATAAATAATAAAAAAAATCACATCCAATCCAGATGCAAATTAGCAAATGTTTACATGCTAACATGCTTCGATCTACATAAGGAACATTACACCAGCATGGTAACATCGTCATTGGGATGTTAGCATGCTGACATTAGCATTTAGCTCATGTGTAAACACTCATTACCATGATGCAAGTGGACAGGTAGTTGAAGATGGTTGCCTTCAGTTCAAAGTGCTCCCCCCGGATGATGGAGTAGGGCAGGGTGAGCTCGAGGAAGAAAGGCTGGAAGACAGTGATTTCTTTACGGGGAGCCAAGCCAAAACCCTGAGGGGACAAACAGAAAGCCTCCGTCTCCCAGGTGGTGATGGTGTCTGGGACGGTGAGGGACACATCCTTTGTTCCAGTCTCTCTGGATCAACAGACACAGAGACACATACTGTGATTTAGAAAAACTTGTTTTACATAGACCAGATTAGTCAAAGAAAAAAATTTGAGTAGATGATAATGTGTTGGATTAATTACACTCGTAACTATAGTTTAGTTACTGACATAAAATAATAAAGTGTAAATATGAAATTATTGCGTTATGCTGTGATATTGAGATTAAACAAAAAAAAATGCAGTTAATCAAAGTTCCATGTTGCTGAAGAAATTCATGCAATATCCTAAATAAAGAGTATAATGCTGAACATTACGCAAACTGACGTCATGTTATCGCGATTTGAGCCATAAGGTTAAATAAAAATATAGTTTAATATAAAAGTCTTGAAGAGCAGTTTTAGTAAATTACTTCCATGCCATTCATGTGTGCAGGGAAACAGCAAGAAGCCAGAGAGAGGGACTCTAGTGCACATGCTCTCTGGGCCCAAAGATGCACTCAAATACACTAATATCCTCTCATTTGGCAATAGAAGCTCACCCAACTTCCACCAGGTCCCATATCCAGGTCTCAGGGAAGAAAGTGCGGACTGTCTGTAATGGTGGAGGCTCAGGATAGTCTCCCCCTGCACTACCAGCTGATCCTAGTGCTACATCCATTCTGGCCACCACGGGAACACTGTTAAATCTGTAACCAATACCTGAAAATAAAATAGGAAATATTCTACCAGAGGTGGAGGACAGCATTGACACTGTGAACTGTTTTATTGCTAGTAATTCAGAAAACAAAAAAAGTACCATAGTGGGGGCCATGGTGGCCGTGGTGGTATTCCCGTCCTCTGTACTTGAGGCATGAAGGTGTCCGGATAAACAAGTTTGTTGCCATCTTCATTCCTATATTCTTGTTAATCCAACAACATACAAGCAGAGAAGTTGGAAAGTTGTACAACAAATAATATTCTTCATATCGTAGCTAAATCGTTGTGTGAGACGTACCTCGAAAACTGTGTAAGCATCATCTCTCTCAGACGGATATGGCAAAACGTATCTTTTTGGTCTCACAAGCATGCACTCGACAGGATCCTGCACCTCATATGGAATATGCGTTGATTTGCTGACAGGCAACAAGCCAAATATCTGTAAAGAAAAACAGGGTTCAAAGCTTTAACCTGCCAAATGTTTCTCGTGTTAACAGTTGCATGCATGCATCTATTTGTGGTTGATTGCAGCAGTTACCTTGTCTGCATTCAGAATCTTCCCCGGCTCCTTGATGAGGACGCTCTGGTCGACAGCGCTCACGCCACAAAGAGAGTCCGGCTGGGACGTCACCTGCATGGTGGTCTCCTCTCCTGGGACGGCTGAGGACGGAGAAAACTCCAGCGACACCTGACACACACAGAAAACATACATCGCCCCACCTGGACTTTAGTGGTGTAAACTGAGAGCCTATAATCTTTATTTTAATCCAACTTCTTTATATTTTTGACAAATGCCAAAAAAATGTCCCAGACGGCTGACATGTGGTTACACTGATGTTCTGTACTAACCATTAATATACACTTTGATTCTACACCTACGTCCGACAGGTGCACGTGTTGTTGCCACGTCGTCTTCTTCTTACACTGACCTTGTGACCGAAGCATTTCTCTGTGGAGAAGTCAGCACTGTGGGCGATCACCGTCTCACTGGGCAGGATGGTGTAAGCCAGCACCTGGATGTCTGGTGCTGAGTCTGGACTCACGGTGAACTTAAAGGACACCTCGCCCTCATTCACTGAAACAACAAACCAACAGTTTGTTTCATTCACATGCCTCCATACATCAATAAAACTGCGGTTTAAATGTTATCTGTCCATGCCTCATTTCTCCAGACTCAGGATTAAAGCCAGTCTTTACCCACCTGACTGATCTTGAACTTCAACCTGTTTAAATCCTTGCGTGACAATGGCTCCTCTGGATAAGACCTGGAGAATTTGAGAGGAAATGACACAAAAGTGATGTAAAAGTAAAACCTGATTCCCATTCAACATCAGATCACAACACTGTGTGGTGTTCTGATGTGAGTCTTTGTTGTGGAAATATGTAAATGTCAAAAGGTTTTCCGTACGATTCAGTGAGTAGGAGATAAAGATACGGTTTCAGCTAAAATACAGCTGCTCTAAAAACAGATCTGGGGTCTGTTTAACGTCACTTTGAGATATCTGAGTTTACTGAAGATAACTGATCCTGAATAACTGGTCTGATAAAGCTGGTTACCAACCTCTTGAAAACCCAGAGTTAAAATCCTGAGTCATTAATTGCAGCAGTAAAATGTTATGATTCAGTGAACGAAGCACTGCACCAGAAACGAGCCGAAAATAATCAACTTACTAAATATCAAAGCAAGTAATACGTTATAAATTAGTGCCAGTTAATTCTTTTTTGATGGAGGACCCATTGAGTTGTTACAGGACTCCAGCTCGATGTGCATGTGTAAGTAACTTAATGGTTTCATAATGTTACATGTCTGTTTTCATTAGTGACAGCTACAGTAGCCATGGTAACGTTAGCTAACTTGCTGCTTTCAATGGGTTTCGTAACACCTTGTTGACAACACTAAGGGAGGGGAGGAGGGATGTGTGGCTGATGAAGCATTTGTTTTGGTCCAAGTGTAAGTAAAATGTCAATATTTAATATGAATGTCATTTTAAAATATCTTTTTTGTGTCCATGTCTCCGTAAAAAAACCCAACTGGAGACAACCTGAGGGACAGTTCACCCATCACTCACCAGGTACATCACATGCACAGAGCCCTGTTTCTCTCCCACCACTGTGTACCGGATGGAGATGTCCTCTTCTTTGTCACAGGGAAGTGGTTCATTCTTCTTCTTCACCTCCAGGGTGCTGACTGTTTTAGTATCAGGAGTAGAAGCCTGGGCCAAGGACACTGTATGATGTCCATCCTCATAGTATGGAGTTCTATAACCGGAGTAGCCCAGTTCTGGTTTATTGCTAACCTAGGTTGTAGAAAGGAAACATTATAAATAAGCTCATGGTGGTTGAGACAGAAGAAAACTTTGGAAAGTATGACCAGTTTTTACAAGCAAGGTAAATGTTGAGATATAGAGAATGACCACTAGCTACTATGGTGGAACCTTGGTCAGTTGTGGCATATTCAGAAAGCATTTCATTTCATCTTTTGTGCTGCGATGTCATCTTCATGAAAGCTCATTCGATTTTGGCTTCCGACTTACGTGGAGCTGGATGTCGCCTCCAAAGGTTTCTGTGTTAAGTGAGAAACTGGCGAAGCCATTGCTGTCAGTGGTGAGATTATGTATCCGACTTGCTGACCACCTTTCACCCTTAAACACGTAGAGCT
This sequence comes from Seriola aureovittata, assembly GCF_021018895.1. Taxonomy (NCBI): domain Eukaryota; kingdom Metazoa; phylum Chordata; class Actinopteri; order Carangiformes; family Carangidae; genus Seriola; species Seriola aureovittata. The sequence goes on along the minus strand of NC_079367.1, from coordinate 4,757,513 downwards.
TCATGTCAGGAATGGGTGTATTATTGAAGTGAACTGCTTTGACCTGTTGAAAAGCACAAAAAGTTATATCTCTGAAAATGCACATGGCTTCTGTGGACATACTAAAGAAGTGACAACCACATGTTACACTTACTTGTCCCGCCACATTTTCTCCTTTGTTATAAATCTTGGGTGTGTGAATAAAGGACAGCTTCCCAATAACATGAGAAATCTGTATCCTCGTCTCTTGTGGGCGTGAAATACCTACACAAGAAGTCTCCATGTTACAACAATGTGTGCGCCATATTGTTTAGATACATGATGCACTGTGTTTTTCCAACACAAAAACTTCTTCTTTTTAATAAAAATGATAAATAAAATACAATAAGACTTGCCTGTTCCTTCCTCTTCCATTTTGACTCTGAACCGCAGGTGATCTTGCACCGCTTTCTTGTCCATCTTTGTGAAGGTCGACATCGGGATGGTAAAAGCAGCACAGCCTGTCTTGTCCGTCTAAAAGGTACAATAAAATATGATTAAATAAAAACACAAAAAATACACATAACAGATTAAGTTAGTGATGTAATTCAAATTTTAAAATGGTTACGACACTTTCTTACATTCAGTCACGTTTTTCAAACCTCAGTTAGTTACTTTCTCAGTATTTGCAGTTCAAACTGTCAAGCACTGTTCAGACCTTGTCATCTTCTTGTAAACTGTATTCCTGTTAGAGTGACATGTCACACACTTGCCCCAGCGACCACCTAGCAACTATTTAGTTACGCCATAGCAATCGAGCTGAACACCCTGGTTTCATTTTGCTTTTACTGTGTTTTTGGGATTTTTTAGGATACACACAGTCTGTGTGGGCAGACGGTCTAACTCCATATGACTCAATACAGCGACTGTACCTGCTTTGTCTCCTTGAAGCATGGGACCTCCACCAAAGGGATTCCCTCTGGATGGTCAGGGGTGATAACAGATAAAGACAAAGTATAGCGTTGAAGAGGTCGGCACACCTCAACTTCAACACTGCCTGGCACAGGCTGTCCATATGTATACCTGATTAGATGAAAATAAATAAACACACGTGTGTTGTTCAAAAGGAGGAACTCGCCACACTGCATCTGTTTCAGAGTGCAATTTGTCCTTTGTCAAGAAAAGGCTTTTACTTACTGTGCACATATTTCAGCTTTGATTTCTTCCGCTTCGATACTTACTTCATCGGTTGTGTTTATTTTCACATCAAATTTAGGCAAAACTGAAGACAAAATATGGTTGTTAATGTTCTTGCTTCGTTACAAGAGGATGGAAATGGACTGTAACAGAAACAGAACTTACCATATTTCTCCACCTTGAAGCTGTGATGAAGTTTCTGTTCACCAAACGACACAACAACCTGGTAGAATCCTTCACTGGCCTCAGAGTTCAGGGAGTAAGACAGCTGCAATATTTTAGCATCGGATGTTTCATTCAGCCACTGTCCGATCCGGTTACTGTTAGCATCCTGTTGGACGAAATAAACCAGAAGGAACACGTGTTTACGACACAAAGAGGAAACGTGTGTGAAATACAGTGAAAACCATGGTCTCAGACTTTTGGATCCAACGGTATATTTGTTTAAAAAAGTGTCATTTAATATAGTTTAACAAGGAGGCTGTCAACAGCTCCAGAAAAATAGTAAGTGGACCTTAAGTTAAAATTTTTTAGTCAAACTACATTAACTTAATTTAAGAAAAGGGACAAATCTATTTAAAATGCAGCTTGTAAATACATGGCTTTCAAGTAAAGTTTTTTCTTTCCAAGAATACATTTTTATGCTTCAGTTTAATGTATTTTTTCTGGTAGCCATTGTCATTATACACAACAGATGTTTTTCAATCTTCAGTGATGTTTGATGCTCCTGCCACAGCAAAGCCAAAAATAAGGTAGGTACCAAAATAATTTGTTAATGTTGAAATAATACCCACATGAGCTTGAGCTTTGAAATACACTCAGCTTATAAAGCACTTGATGTTTCTAGGTTTACATGCTGAATAAAAAGCGTCCCATGTTGTTTCAAGGTGTTTGTATATGTATCAAACTTAACTCTCAGTCTGAAGAGTGAATAGTATTCGTCTTACCTCAATTTCAATTATATTGTACTGCAAAAGAAAGAGAGAAAGAAAGAAGAGAGCTTTGTTAAAGAACATGTTGGTTTATATTGTTCTCATCATACAGTGTCCTAATGAGTCTGGGCGAGACATTTTCTTTATTTAAGAAATCAATAACATTCCAGTAATGAACAGCCAAAGCTCTGATATCTTGATATCAGTTGACAACTGTCACACAGTCCATGCAGACTTCAGCTCTTATATTCATGTTTTTAAATATGAAACATGCAACACTTATCAACATTACAAAGGATTTTCCATAGAGTATCTGTCCTCCGTTTATATGAATTTTATCTTCTTCAACAAAATGAGAAACTAGTGTTCGGGGTGTAAAGAATTATCACAGCTTCAGGGTTGTACTATTGACCCTTAATCGGGAGCTGATTGATTAGAGACATAAATTTGATTAAAGAGAACAACCATGTCGATCACTCGCTTCATTACATGACTTCTGTTTAACTCTGCCAGCCAGTGTGTATATGTCAGTTCACCAGGGCACAAATTAAGACCTGCACAGTATCACTAACACTGTGGTTTACACATGAAATCTTAAAGAAAGAAGACACAGTTCAAACACTCACCAGCCGACTGGCAGGTCTCAACTTGGTGTCCAATGTTATGACTCTGAAATGTACTGAGAGAAATGCACAGAGATTAAATGAAGCTCATCCACAGTCGTGTTAAACATCCTGCCCGACACTAAATCTGCTTCTTCTGTCCACTCAGAAGTGACATCGGTACTATCAAACTCACAGGTTAGATAAGGTCAGAAGAAGAACAGGGGATTGACTGTTGTCTTTTACATGATTCCCTCTGTTATCTGTTTTGCATGCTTGGATTCTCTGTTTGTAAATCAACTGAACAAACTTGACTTGATATGAAACTACATAAATATATTCAAAGAGAGGAGAGAGGATAGAAACACAAAACCTTTATTATCTGTCAGATCTTTAGACCATCAACCACACATTAAAAACCTTCATAAGCCAAAAATCAAACTAATAAAATGATCCAACATCTAAAACAATCAACTCTTATATCCGGAGCCAGGCGTTTCTTGTCATGCCCGGAGGCCAACCTGAATTCACTAACTGAATTTCCTTCAGGAATAATTAAGTATCTATCTCTCTTGCAGTCGGTGCAAAGCTCCAAAAACCTGCAGCCGCCTTGATCTCGTGAGGTTATTGTCGGCTACATTTGCATGACGACAGAGCAAGTTGGGATCAAGTCGGACTATTGGTGATCGATTCTGCCCGGGCCTGGCTCATCTCCAATGAGCCTACACTGACCAACCTCTTTAGCAACACTACCACTGTGGCGTGGGCGGAAATCTCAGGCTACAGAGAGCCAAAGTCATGACGTCACGTCGGGCTAGTCCCCCTTCAGTTAGCTTCAGTAACTCAATGCATTTCAGCATTTTTTAATCGATCTTTGTGAGAAGATGAATCGTGTTCCTCTGTAGTTCTTTCTGACACTTAGAGGTTGAAACATTCATGATTTAAAAAAATACAAATTTAGCTCTAAACACTAATGTACTGGTTATTCCCGTCTATAAACTGTATATACATTATTGTGTCCAACAGCATAGATCACCAGCTCAAAGTTACCTGTTTGTCCAGGGAGGTAGATTGGTTTATCTGTTTGGACGAACGTCATTGGCTGATAGACTCTGATCATGACTTTCCTGATTTCTTTAGAGTAAAATGTGTCGCCTCGTACCTCCACCTCGAACTTCTGCACCTCTTCATTCTGCACTACAGGAGCCTGTGAGAGAAATATAATGTATAGAAACCAGGAAAACCGTTAACAAGGCAAAACTAAACTGATAATTATATTCAACAAATTAGCACACATTCAAAAAAATGGGAAAGTGGAAATGGGAAAAAGAATCTCTGGAGCTGACCTTAAAGTGAGTACAGGTATGAAACTCTTCACTGGATGTTTGTTTGAGTAAGGTTGTGTTTGTCTCTTGGGAGATCAGAGTGACGGTCATGACCAGAGTCTCGTTGGGCTGCAGGAGACTCGCACAGAATTTGGTTTCAGCTCCAGCTTCAAGAACCGCAGGAACAGCCACCATGTACTGTCTATAGACACAGAAAGACACACACACAGTGGATACCTCGCTGGGTCTGTACTGCAGATTATTCAGCAAAACTTGATCTAATATTTAAACTAGTTTAAACACACACACACACACACAAACAATATTATCATTATTATTTTCATACAATTATTATTATTATTATTATACAAGGTAAACTTACGGTCCGGCCAACACTTGACCCACAGACATCCAGCTCAAGAAGACACACAGTGTCCATGTCCACATCTGACTCCCAGGGTGACCCATGACTGACTCGGGCAATCCTCAGTCAGCACACGTTAAATAGCCCCTGCTACAGGAACCCACCCCCTCACACAGACACCCTCCACACACACACACACAAACGCACACATACACACAATTTCCAGTAAGTAAATCTCGTAAGTAAATCATTTATAGACTTCACGTTGTTTAATATTGTGTATCAGGATGGAAATTAAATATTTTTTTGTAACAGTTTAATCACACAGTATTCAAAGTTCAGAAAGTTTGTTTGTCATTGCAGGTATAAAAAATAAACAAAAGTTCTGTAGGACCAGGATTGAGCAACTGACAAAATCAAGAATAAAATACAATATTTTTGTGCGATGGTGTTCATATTGTATTTTATACAGTATCTCATTGTCAGACATGCTGCTCCTGGTAGTTTGTTCTGCTCGGTTCTTCCACGGTGACAAAGCCATGATTAGAGCACTGTAGTCTCCTCTGTCAATTTAAGATGTCATTGTTACAGTAAATTGAGTTCTGCAACATCGCCCTTTACCCAGCGTGGGATGTTTGATTTGGTCGCGCAAACTGCTCTTAACCTGATGAAAGGCCAAAGATTTTCCACTAAGTAAATCTTAGCGGACTGATAAAGTTCTCAAACTTTGCTGAGGGGTTACATCACAGTCAGAAATGTGCTTACTGTTTAAAATAGTTCAACCTCACAACTATTTGTATTTGCATAAGACGATATATAAATAATATATATATATATATATATATCATATATACAATAAAAATATGCAACCACTTTTCTTGTGAGGTTTATGCAAGTAATGTACTTTTCAAGCAGAAGGTGATTAAATGTTCATTGTAGGGATAAAAAAAGGAAAAAGTACAGTAGTAGTGACAGCCATCACTAGGAGCCAACAGCAAACCATATAAAGTACAAAGATGATGATAAAGGTTTGGAGAGCCATTTTTGTTTTTACCTTGTTTCTTCCTGGTGTCAAACGGCTGATATTATCAGCTGTTAAAAACTTGCTAGTGACTCATCAGCTCTCCTCCTCGATGACAACAGACATTTCCCCATTTGTTTTGTTTGGTTTGGCTTTATGGGTCTTTTACTGGAAAAAATACCGAGCTTGCTCCGTCTTTATTTTCTTGCAATAATTAACAGCATGTTTAAACAGGAGAAGGTGCATAAGTGTGTATACTACAGAAGAGCATAGGTCAAAAACTATTTGCTTGATTAGATCTGAGGCCATAATTGCGACACATTTTACCTTTATCAAAAATTTGCAGTTCCTGTGATTTTTTCCAGCTCCTCCTATTTGATATTGATTATATTTTGATTAATTGTGCAGCCCTAATGGCTGATTCTTGTTGTGGAACACAAAATCCCACTTGTGGACACCATCAATTATGTTCACTGTGTTGTCATTTGTTTGTTGTAATTTAATTTGTTAGAGCACAATAGTGGACCGCACCTTTTTCTTTGTTGTCACTTGTGCACCAGCAGAAATATCTCAGCTACTAAAAAGATTGCTATGAAGTTTTGTACAGACAGTGACGGTCCTCAGAGGAGAAATCCCATTTACTTATTGATCTCTTGATTTTTTCCTCTAGCGCCACCATGAAGTTGACACTTTTGTTTTGGCTTTGGGTGAAATGTCTCAATAACTATTAGATGGAGCTCCATTAAGTTTTGATTCATGTTTCCCACAGGGCACATTTGTAATAACTTTGGTCATCCATTTACTTTTTATCTAGCAGCATCATCAGGTCTAAATTTCAAATTGCAAAAATAATAACATTCCCTTCAGCCTCAGCTGTACTTTGTAGCGCTGATTAGCAAATATTAGCATGTTAACATGCTAAACTGACAGTGATTATGCTAATAAGTTATATCTGCTTAATGCTAACGTGAGCATGCTCGCTTAAATTTACATGCAACGACATTTTCTGTCAAATAAAATAAATTCTAATCGATTTCAACTATTATTTATTCCTTAAATTAATTTAACGGTTAACGTTAAAGGGAAATTTGTAGTAAACTGCAGACAATTCGCCGGAGACAGTGGAGTAAGGTGAAACGAATTAGCTATTCAGCTATATAGCTAACGTTAGCTAGATAACACTAGCTTAATTCACTGGTAACCAAAAGCGTCTTAGCGTTCACAACGTAAAGCATCGAGGCGTAACGGACGTCAGCGTCTGTATAACGTAACCAACTCTTACGTACGTCACGCTAAGTAACGGTAACTTACACTAACGTCAGTTAATTTTACCTGGAGTTCGGTGAACAGAGCTAAATGCTTGTCAAGGACACGGAGTTCAAATCTGGAGGTGTTGGACCCGGTCGGACCGCGGGGCAGACACCTTCCTCCGGTAGTTTCTGAAGTTGCATCTGCGTTGGAATCCATAGTATTTCCACACATCCGACTGATTTAACTGTGAAAGCCGAGCCTTCGGCCGCGGGGACAGGAAAGGCGCAGGCTCCCCCTGGTGGCAGTTAGGATATGTAGGAAATCGTGTGAGGATATTACTAATTATTCCCATCATGATTATCCCGATCATAGAAATTCATCACAATTAATTTCAAACGTGAGAACACTAAACGCAATAAAGTCAGAAGTCAGGTAAAGATAATTCTTCAGGACAAGACTATGAGCGACCAGCTGTCCACAGCTTTCTCCGGGGTAAAGAGAGCCGCCAACGTCAAAGTTTTATTGAAGGAAATAAGTAAAGACTGCACACAACATTTTGTATGAAGACCTACTACAATTCTGTAGCAAAAGCTGTACTTTGGCAACCATGTCATATCAACTGTCAACAAACCCTGAAGTTCTGTATTCCTTTCTGTTTGTTTGACCCTTCACTTTACGTAATGACATGTACTGTAAATTATCTGTTTGCACAATCTCGGAGTGAATGAAAGCAAGAAAAAATACAAAATTAAAAAAATTGGACATGAATGGAACAAATAATTACTTTGACCCTAATATTCAAATCTACAATAGTATTATGACTACACTATTTTGTGACAGCCGTGTGTTATTTTTTATGCACCTTTCACCACATCCCTTCCAACTTCACCATTTATACTGATCTAACGCTTCCCTTTGCTCAAAATGTCTCTTTAAACGGCGGTTAAAATAATAAGAGGTGAAACAGAGATTCAAAATCTTACTCCCTTAATCATTAAACTTTATGTTAACACGCATTGAAATTAAATAATTTCATGTTTCAAATTTTTGATTAGTAATTCCATTTTGTTTTTGACAAGTGAATCAGGGGAGAGCGCGAACGCAGTCCCCCACTACCATAAATTATGCAGTTGAGATTCCCACATTTGGGGAATTCACACTGGTCAGCACGGCCGAGAGTGCAATGGCCGAGCCTCGCAATGGGTGAACCACCTACTTGATCATGGTGTCTCCCCTGCCAGGTAAGTATGATTTGGATAGTTCCGGATACCGACCTCTTTCTCAGACACACCGTGCTGACTGATGGTGCTGACAAGCTACGAGTAAACAAAACCAATAGTTATAGTCCTGAGGCTGCAGGATTTCACCACAGATAAAACAGTTTTGTAAGAAGGATATTTTTTTTAAAATTATATTATATTTATATTACAGTTTGACGAAAGAATAAAACGAATTTTATTTCCCATCATGCAATGCTGCGTCATTACAGCAAAGGCAGACATAAAAATCATCTATTTTATCTATTTTAAGTCCTAAATATGAGCGACAGGTTGTGAGCCAAAGCTTTATCGGAATGCAACAGAGGAAGGTTTTTTGATCCACGTTTGAAATTGTAATTGAGAGAAAAGTGTAAACAACTAACTAAATACGTTTTTCATACATTACAACCACTTCCTGTTTCTTTGTTTACCGGTGGCGGGGAACTGATAAATTCCCGCTACTGCCTCCTACTGCTCTGGAGGGGAACAACACTGTTTCTTCAACATATTTATCTACGTTTCTCTGCATGTAAGTCACGGTAAAAAAAAAAAAAAAAAACAATTTAGATTTCAACAGAAAATAAAGTTTGCACAATGAATGGCTTTCTTCTGATCTGGAAAGCAGGGTCGGGAAACAGCAGCAGCAGAAATGATGCAGAGTGGATATTCACGTCTGGAGAATGAGCTACAGTAATAATCAAAGTGAAATTACGGTTCATTTCAAAAGTACAGTGCAATGAAGCTAAAAACACCATCAAACATGGACGGTTTGAGGAACTAGCAAGAAAAGAGAGATTTAATCAAATGTGGACGGGACAGTGAACGCAGCGTATTTGTTTTCCTCCTCGTCTCACTCAGCAGTTTGACCCATCTAACAATCACATGTACGTCTGTTCAGCCTGACGCATTTCAAAGCACAAGTAAAGGAGGTCGTTCGACCGCTGCTTCTGATGCAGTTTTATAACTCTTATTTATTTAACTTTGTAATATTATTAATATTATACATTTTAGAGGGGGTGCACCGTTCCTGGAGGTACTGCAATACCAGGTCGATGCGTGGAGTGGACGGAGCAAGCCCCTATTCCATCTCCCTGTTCCAAAAATCAATTTAATATATGGTCCCCGGGTAGGGGACGTATCAGATATTAAACTGATAAGAACAGATACTACACTTGATCTTAGCCAAAAGGCCGAGAAGCGATAACACTAATTTGTGGGAGGCAACGACCTGATTCTCCGCAACGTCAGTCTCACTCATGGGTTAAAATCTGAGTTACAAATTTTGGGTCACAATATGAAACGGGAACAAAGTACATTGAAGCCCATTTACCACTGGTGCTGTTTTGTTGCGGTATTTATAATAAACTAGCTTTTTAAATGCACCTTCGTTCGTCTTCCTGGACACGTGGTGCGCCTTCGTCCAATAGGAAGTAGGAATGACGTATGGAACAAAACTCATTTTACAGCCACGTTAGAAAAGATGTTATGCATATATCTGCATATATGTGTAGGAACGTGTTTTCAATTCAACTTAATAACGTGTAACTGACTTTGGTGTGTAGGGAAAACAGTGTTTTTAGAATTTGATGCTTACAACGACAAACAGCGCTCTTCCAGCGGTCTCTAGTGGAGAGGGGGGGTAACTACACAACACGGCCTTTCTCCTCAAAACCCAGCAACTCATTCATCATGTGGTATGATTTACACTCAATTGACGGTTTATTGGGAACATCGACTTGAAACTAATGCAATCTAATACAACCGTCCTGCAACAACTCCCACTTTAATGAAAACTATAATGTTGCGTTTTTGTTGAAACTGTGTTAAAGAGGCGTTGATTGAACTGTGTTGTTGAACTGTGCTTCATTACAAAAAGAGATGTGTCTGTTTAGCCTTTACCTTCACTGATTTAAACAGAGTCGGACAAAATAATAGGAACGCCCTTGACATAAGAGTTAACACTGAAACTTTCACGAGGCATTGCTTATTGCAGGACTACTGTATTAGACTGAAATTGTTTTAGCCAGGTGTTCCTAATAAACTGAGCACTCAGTGCATTATCATACCCTGCTGCACGTCCAGCTGACACAACATATAAGACGTCATTATTTCAAATGGGGACACAGTGTAAGACACCTTGTCATGTAAAAACATAGAGAGTAATGATTACAACGAGTCCTACAACTTCCAATAAATAAAAAGCGTCAGGTAAGAGTCAAACAGACACGTCCTCCTCACACACCTGTGTCAAATTTAAGTTGACGCATTAACTAGCTCCAAACAAACCCATTTTAAAAGCCGACTTTAGTGGAGAAGAGTTATCTGTGACACTGACCTGAGTGAAATATTTGTATTTAATGGTTGAGATTTATGTCTTCAAGGCCATTTAGATGCTAACATCGGAAATCAGCTTATACAGGATATAAAAGCGGTTGTTTGTGGCATTGTTTCGCATTAAGTACTTATAGAAAAATAAATTAATAATAAATAAAAAATAAATAAATAAATAAAGATGCTCTCAAGTATTTTTCCTGCACGAGTGAAGATTTTAGCATAACGACTGAGATTTAATGTTAGCATGATGCTAGTGTTCATTTGGCTAGCGGCTAGCTTAATTTTAACACGGTTGTTGCAGCGAAACAGTCCAAAAACAGTTGACAACACTTTAGCTTCTCAATAATTATTATCTGAATAGTTAAAACGATATCATATCTAAAGGAAATGTTAAGTTAGTTAGTAAAAAAATAACTTACTAAAAGTTATCTTTCAGCTAACTGCTCCGGCTACAGACAGCTGCTCCTTTTCAAGCTGTATCCGACTTGATCACTGTCGCGTCTGTTGACATTGGCGCTTACTCTGGTCTTTACCTTTGATGCTGCCCTCCATGAAATACTTTTGTGCTGTCTAGAGGATATATTGTCTGGAAACCTAGATTACCTCTAGCACATTTTGTATTCAGTAGACGTTGGAGTATTTCACAAGATAGTGACAGTGAAATCATGGAGCTGGTAGTTCTGGTCCCAGTTGAGTAATAAGAGGATCTCTGTAGGATTGTTTGTGTAGGAACCAAATTTTGTTGCAGGACTTCATTGCATCCAGCTAATGGTTATTATTATTAAAACAGATTAAAAAAAAAAAACATAACATAAATATAAAAGCTAAGTTCAGGGGTGATAGTAAAAAAAAGAAATCCTGAGCCTGAACTTTTTTCGGGATCCAGGGGTGTGCTCCCCTGGGACAACATTTTGATAAATAGTCCATTGAATTAAATATTCTGATGACTTTTGTGGATACAAATGTACATTATTCAGACATGAGATGAACAAACCCAATACAAGCCTATATTACAGTAGCATCTTTGTGTAGAGCACCAGAGCTCTTGGGACCCTGGGCCTGTTCAGTAATCCATCCCTGCTTTTAACTAGTCACTTACCTGCGTATTTATTGCTTGTATAGCAGACTGAGACTACGGATACTACAGCCATACCAAGAAAGGTCAGTGGGTGACAATTATAATACTCAAAAGTAAACTCTCAAGCCTGTGTCAAATTTTGTATCTAATTGCTGTTTGTCTCCATCATTCTGAAACCACAACACAACAGATTTTGTTAATGACAAATAATAAAAAATAATTTTCACTACTGCAACATAAAAAGAGGCAGAAATGGTCAGTTAATTAATTAATCAGGCCTGGTTGTGGGTTGTTGGACTCAGGCAACCAGTCAGACCGCACTTCAGCCGGATCTCTGGGCCCAGACCCGGCCGAGTCTTTGGCTGAATAATTTGAATAACAGCATAATAAAAGTAAACTGGGGAACAAACAAGCACAGGGACTTTTCGTACCTGGGATCTGATTTGCACTTTTTTATGTGCACATTGAAAATATGCATAAAAACAGGTAGATGGAAATAATTAATAGGTAGACATCATACAGTTCCTGTAATAACAGATCAGACAGAACCTCGAAGTATTTACATTATAAAGAGGACATAAATATTTATACTCTGGACATCAGACCAGCAGCCACTTCCAGACAGATATTGATGGCTGAGGAGGTTTATTCATATTTATATTAAATGTTTGTTCGTTCAAAATGTGCTTTTTCTCTTTGACTGCAGACATGCATATATTAAGGAAAGGTTTACTTGATGTCTTGATGCTCACAGATCATTAGCAGTCAATGTTCTTTCCGATCCGATCAGATTTGATAAACAAGCCATCACCAAGATTTTCCTTCTCTTTTAAGAGAGACAATCAAAAGCCAATTTCACCCGTTCAGCACGACACTGCAGTTTCAATCTTTTTGTCTTTGTCTTTATGTATTGTGTTAGCTGGTACAGTGTTGGATCATTTAATCAATCATTTTTCGAGAAGCTTTTCCTCACGGTCTAGCATCACTATCCACTTTTCAAGGAGTGGCTGTTTTAATTTGTCTCACTGGAGGAGGATGAGGGAGGGAGGGAGGATTCCAGGAAATGAAAATATAATTTCACCATATCCATTAGTCCTAATGCACTAATGACAACACATAACACACATTATTCCCATGTCCAAGGCTGAGAAAAAACATGTAGTTGCATGAGCAACGGACGCGCTGATACGATGATTGTTATGCAGATGTTGTGACGTCAGACTTCAAAGGCTCAATTTTAGGATGCAAATGAATAAATATATTGTTGGATCTAGCAGACTGGTTCATACCCAGTCACAAAATTAGAAGAGGGAATCCACTATTTTCCTGCTGAAAAGCAGATTCCAAATTAATAACACATCCCAGGTTTATCATTCCTAATCATCTGCTAGCACAGCTGCAGCAGGATAGATGGTCACATAGAGCATACCTGCTCAAAACTTAATTTTCTTTGTCAGTTCAGTTATTAAAAGGAGCTATTTGTAAGTTTTGCTATTGATACATAGCTAATGTTAGCATTAACAGATGTTAATGCTAATGCTAATGCTAGCGCTAATCATTAGGAACCTTCATCTTACCAAGTCAGTTTCCACTGCTGCCTTCAGGAGGCGCTCTACTGACTTTAAAATAATCATTATTGTACTTTATAACCTGTCCTAACCATCTGGTCAATCCTTCATAGCTTTCTTTTTAATTTTTACAAAGACATTCTATTTATATTTTAATATATACAGTATAATTGTTTATTCATTTAATCACATGCAGATTCAAGTGATTGGTTTTTAATAAATTCAGGTTTGTCTTTAAATATTTTTGGTTTTTATTTTGTAGTTTATTGTGTGTGTTTTGGTCAACATCTATATTCTGTGTGTTGAGCAGACTGGTAAACTAGATGCTGCCACTTCAATCGAGAGCGAATCAGATTACGTATTCCAGTCACATGCTGGAGAAAGTAATGCTGGTCCGTCCTCGTAGATACAGACGACTGGAAACTGCTTATCTCCCTCGTGTTAATGCCATTCTTTTTATAACAGTGTACGGTCCCGTCACAGTCAGTTTCCTAGACCACCACGTGTTGTATTGTGGATTGAAAATGCACTGCGACTGTATGATTGATGAAACCTTAATGGAAAAAAAAACTGATACTATCCGAGCACTTTGTTTTTATCTCCCATGGGGAATTTTATGTCAAACACGATAATGGAGCCAACTCCAGGTCGGCTGCAGACAGTGAAGAAATATTGCTCTATATCAAGAGGGATGTTTTCATTACTATTAATACAACATTAAATAACCCTGTCAATCCACACAGGTGTTTAAACATGACCCCTCTTCCAAAGTTGAGGTTAGTTGGGAGTGAGAATTTGCAGGAAACACAGTGCAGTCAGGTGTTTATCACAGGTGACGTTTTGACTTGTGATAAAAGGAAAAGCACAGGTGTTACTAACATTAACAATGGTTCCTTTCTCAAGTGTCCCAGCAAGCGGTGACCCTTAACCTGTAGCAGCTTGTACATGCTTTACATGCTTTTCCTACCGTGACATGCCATAATGTCCTTCCTGAAAAAGGAAAGATAGTATTTATCATTGTAGGAAAAGGGAATCTTTTGAAGACCAACGACCAAGATCAATGGATGATTTGCCATGACATCTCAGAAGCAGTGTCGCCAACACTGCCCAGTAAACCTCCCTGATGGGGCTTTATGTTTTGATGAGCACCGGCCTTACAATTGATAGGGAGAAATCTTATCATTGACCGTCGAGGTATTTCGGTGAGGAAAGAGCGCTGGAGTCCAGGATGTCTTATGCTGAGGATGTTTATTGAAGCGTGATCAAGGAGAAAGGAGGAATCATCAATACAGACTTCTGTGCATGATGTCACCTCAATTCTGAAGCAGGAACCCCTGCGTCTAGCTTTTATGCTATTATATTTATAATCTATAATAATCTAAAAGAAGTGGGAGAGGAGGGATGTGTGAATAAGATATTGGTCCATTTACCATAAACAAGGAAACATGATTTACAAACGCCCAGGTGCTGATCTCAGAACACTGGGCCACTTTGACCATCCATGGTTCTCTGTTATTAATCGTGGCACCAGCAGTAAAACAGAAAACCACAGCTGTGTCTGGAGGAGCCGCCTGAGCGTCTCCTCCTGTAAGATTTAATGTAGTAACTGTGGCACTGTGACCTAGAGCCTCACACCGACTTCTCTCTCCGAGTCAGTCACTCACGGTGGACACAAACAATGTCCCAAAATTTAAGTTATTTAGTTATTTATTTAGGTTTTTATGGTTCTTTATAATATACTGTATATTTTGGGGAAATTAAGAGGTTTTCCACATCATTTATATTCATATTTTGAAAATACCACTAATGTTTAATCAAGTCTCCACTACCTGCATCATCACCCTGTCAACCCTGAGTTGGTCACTCCTCTCAAGGCTATTTAGATCAGCCCTTCAGGCCTGTGACTTCCTCTCTAGTTCCCTCCAAACACCAGCCAGAACAAAGAAAGGATGGATGTGAGTTATTTTGGACTTTTTACCTTAAAATAATTAATTTGGTTAATGGGGAGTAATTGTTTCATTTCATTGTACTAGATTCCTGAGTTAATCCTTGTGTTGTTTGTGGCAAGCATACACTCAACTGCCTGTCACTCAAAGCGGCCACGCCCTCAATTATACGTAACTTTAAGCCTTAATAAAATTTAAACGAGTGACTTATATAAAAATTCACCCCTGTACAGTTTTCATGAAGGAGGAAATTAGCTCTAAAGAGCAAAACTGTTTTTGTACCAGGCTGTAAACATGTTTATTTCTGCTGTAAAGTTGGACATTTTAACATGGGAGTCTATGGGGACTGACTCACTGTTGGAGCCAGACTCTAGTGGTCGTTAAAGGAACTGCAGCTGCTGGTTCTTAAGTGTTGATGTCATTTTTTAAAGATTGTCGCTAGGTGACATCTGATAATGCCATGATATCAGCCCAATAATAGCCCAGAACTAAAACAGGCATCAGGTGCAACAGTTGATGGTTTTTAATGTGTAGTGCATCACAGAGGAAAGCAGCCAACACTGGCACATGATGCATTCATGGCATAGTACCAAGTTGTTGTCTGCTGTAGTCTGTCGCATCTCATGGCACAAGTCACACTGAGAATTCATGACTATAATCTGACACAATGACTCTTATCAGACAAAGATATTGTGCAGTCTGAACCTGACATGAGCCAAAAACTGTTTAATGGCCATATCGGCCGAGGTGCACAGGAGACACAAGGTAATTTCACAACAACACAAATTCTTAACTTTATCCAGAGAGGGTAAAAATCTCTTGCCACTTACCACCACACTGAGCACACACTGAACTGAGCTAAAGATGCTGAACCAGGAGTGATTTTGTAGCTTAAATTGTGGGAAAGTGACAGTGCAAAAGTAAGCATGCAAGTAAGCAAGTAAACATGTGCACTGCATGTTTCTACATCAGCGGTCGCCCAAACGAACTGGGTGGAGCAGGCTGCCAACCTTCCCACCCCACTTATTGCTCAGCTCCACTCCAGCTGCCTTCCTCATAATGCCCTGCCCAGCCCATCACACTGAATCTATGACTTCTGTCCTCTGCTGTTGCAAGTCGCAGAAGAGAAAAGAACAGAAAAGACAAGAGCAGATCAACGGTAAGACGCTGAGGCACATTTAGATTTCCCCTCCATTTCTACACAATGTTTATTCACTTGAAACAGTAGAGGAGACCTGTTGTGTTGCCTGACTGTTCAGTTTAGTCGGAAGCCATTTCAGGGGTGAGAAATTAGTTCATGTTTCCATAAAGTGAAATTCAAGTCAAGTATTTGTTTTCATTTAATGGTCGAAAGCTTCTTACAACCTTATGAAACTGCTCTTTATGTTCTGCTGCTACACAGACGAGGATCACTCATGATATTAAACGTGCATGTGTATTACAGATTATATGGATTCACCTGATTTGCAACATTTGGATCAAGTTTGAAAGCGTAATATGTAGTCTGCAAATAGATGGATATTTTTAAATTTCTCCCCCCCCTCCCTGAACGCACCATGTTTTGTTTTCTGTCAAATGTCTCAGTCGGATCAGGAAAATGTACATCTGTTTGTCTCTTCTCTTCTTCTTCATGGGTAAGTGCGCTTCATATAACACAAAGGAGGATTTTAATTTGAATAAATATCACAATCAAGTGATTGGACTGATCTGTTTGGATGAATCTTATAATGTATGGTGGTAACGGTGGTTAGTGGGTGAGTTTCTAGCTCGAGGAAGATGCTAACAGCATTTTAGTGGTTTCTGCTGCTTCTGTAACAAGCTCATCAATCAGCAGAGCCCGCCTTAATCAGATTTGAGAGATTGGATTATATCTCTGCAGCCCATGGCCCCTCGTTCACTCTCTGTCCTTACACTATTGAGTTGTTTTTTTTCTTTTTTTTTTGTTTGTTTGTTTTCTTGCTTTTTTTTTTGCTGTCTTTGTAATTGATTGAAGAGAATTTGGTCAAAATTGTAAATTGGATTTTCCTAAACATGATTCAACCCTGTCTTCCTAGAAATTATGTTGAAAATGTTTTTCGTAGGAAAACTAACAGCTGGATTATGTTCAGATGATAATTATTCTTAGACTCAATAACGCAGTCGAGCGGACAGGAGGTGGTTTCGGGGATGGTGTCCAAACAGAGCGAGTGACTGTCATGTGACTCATATTTGAGAACTTTGTGGTTTAGGCAAAACCACTTCCGCAGAGAGGTGGTTTGTGTCAAGCCACTCTGAACTTTTTCTGTATTGAACCAAACCACAATCTTTCCCTGACAAAGTGACAGGACATTTTGGAGGAAAACAAACACATTGTAAGAACTTGGTTGGCTCAGTGAACGTCAGGGCCCCTATTCACTAAGTGTCTCTTAAGTCGCACTTAAAGTTTCTAACTAAATGTTTTCTCACAAACTTGCTGAGAGAAACTTTTACAAAAGAAAAGTGAAGAAACGTTTTGCCATTACATAGTTTGTCTATCAATACAAGTAAAGAATGTACAGTATGTAGCTGTAGATCTGGGAACCTGCTGGTTTGAGATACTGTATTTAAGATGTTCAACACCTGGTGGAATTAGAAATCATGAGAGAGACATTCAAAAACAGAAACTAGGTATATAAGAAATGCTGAATACAGTATTTATGGTTTATTCAAACAACATGGTCTCTGATTGCAGGTTCCACCGCCAAAAAGCAAGGGGACTTTGGCATTTTTACCGCTTGCACCACCAAGAACAAAAGCCTCAGGTTCAAGCATCCGGTCTCCTCATTCGTCTCACACTTGTCATATTCATTGGATTCACATTTGCTGGAGGTTTTGGCATAAAATGAAGTGAAAAAAAACTAACCATTACTTTCTCACCCATTAAAGGTTGGACTGCTATTATGCAAACTGTCCAGACTCTCCATCCTTCAAATGTACATTTATGACGTCGAGCGGGGTCGTGATTTCTAACGCGACTGATGATAATTGCAAGCTGACTCTCCCAGATGAGGGTCCGCTGTATACCAAGAAGGTCAAGAACTACAACTGCACCCTGAAGAGAAAGGAGAGGACCGAACACAAGCAAATCTCCGTCGACTTCAGCATACGCCATGGAAAAAGTTAGTATTGTTCTCCATTTGTAAATAAACATTTCAGGCGTTAAATGAGCATTCACACTGTCACTATTACTGCAGCACCTGGTTAATCCAGGTTAATCCAGTCCTGATATGGATTTAATAGCAATTGATTATTTGTAATTCAATCACCATCAAAGATGTTGAGTAAAGCTTTGTTTTCAATCCGTCCAAGAAAAGAATCAATTTAGCGACAGAAGGTCATGAGTCAAGGTTTTCAGTTTCAGAAAACATCTGCACTATTTTATAAAAAATTTAAAGGTCTAGATTTCAAACTTTTCCTGTGTTTTATTTGAAGTGTTGATCCATAAGAAGATTTATTTGTGGTCAGTGTAGTTTCACATCTCCTCTCTCAGGCTTCTCTCTGGAGCTCTAGTAACAACAGGTCGGTGAGCCAATCAGAAGAGAGGAAGCTCTGAGCCTCTCCTCTGATTGGCTGACTGTTTTCTGAGTGATCAAGTGAAAATATATATAAAAACACTCAGAGAAACCAAATCCTGTAAAGGTTTGGATGGTGGGTCCAGGTGGGCGGGGCTTGGTGACTGCTTTGTTGTGACATCACAAAGTTCCAGAAGTCCTGACGGCTGGTTTTAAGGCTCAGTTTCTGAATACAGGCTGTGTGCATTTCTCTGTGGACTGAGGCTTTGATACTTTCACAGTATTAATATAGAAGCTGATCTGATCTATAATCACACTACACATGGACAGAGACCTTTAGATGAGACATTTAAATGATAATATTCAACTTCCTTTTGAATGAAAGAGATTAACATTGGTAAAAAAAAAAAAGCAAGGAAGTGGTGGTTTGATATTAATATGTTTATTGAGCATTTACCTGTAGAGTAAACTGATGAATCTCTTATGACATTTTGCACATGCTGCTTTCAGTGACGTCACATTCAGAGTCTTTTGAGTCACTGATTTAGGTTTGATGATCAAAATCTCTTCCATCCTCATCGTCAGACGGTGTGTTCACAGCGAACATAGTCACAACCACATCCTCTATATTAATGTAAAATAAAAAGATATGTGTAGAATTTATATATAAAACCTTTTAGAAATTGGAACAATTTCATATATTGACATATATGTCTAGCCCATACAAATATGTATGATTATGTATGTAGGCTTATATTGTAGATATATGTTAAATAAATATATATTCATCCGAAACCCTGTCAGTATATATTAAGAAAACATATAGAAACATATAGAAATTGTTTATTTTGTTTATTATGTAATATATGTACATATACAAATATTAGTGTGGCTATTTCATATTTTTTATCAACTTATATCTTCATTTATCCAGAGGATGTATATATGTGATAGTAGGTGACATATATAAGGACAAATACTGTATGTAATTTTTACATTTCTCTATGTGATAAATGGTTTTAAAATGGTTCAGTTTAAAACTTTAAGTTTCCCTGCTGCCTGAAAAATGTGAATGTTTTATGTTGAATTGACTTTAAATGAACCAAACGTACATATTTATGTTAAGCTAATAACAAAAGACGTGTTCAGGGGATTCCACTAGATTTTCTGGCAGGCAGCTCCGCGTCGTGCAGGAAGTGAAGCAGGAAGTGACCGACACCGAGCCTCACCTCTCTCTGTGTTTCCCCTCAGAGCGAATCAAACCCTGTCCTGACACCACAGGTCTCCTTCTGCACCAGGCTCCGACCTCGCTGTGGCCCGTGGTGATCCTGTCTCTGTGGAGGGTCCTGGTCACAGACAGTCAGACCACATGAGGGATCAGCTGTGGAGGTTTCCACCGACAGAAATGTGTTCTTATGTATTATTCTTGTGTATTCGCTCCGTACACAAGTGATTTACATTTGCACTGTTTTTACAAGTTGCCTTCAGTATTCAGATAAATGTCTGATTTCTCTTTTTTATTTTTCTATCTTGTGTACAAATAATACACAGATTTCAGCACATTAACTTCTGACAAGTGTCGGTGTGGTTTCAGTGTGGGGTGTGTGTGACGTCTGGAGGTAGTTTTTTTTTCTTTTGGTAGCACTTTATAATACAACCTGTGATTGACAGTGTAATTCTGTACAGTATGAATCAAGCACCAATAAAATACTCACTAGTAACTGCTGGATCTTAAATACAGGCACCGACTGTGGGGAACAAGGGGAGTAACTACTGGCCATTGTGAGGGAAAGGAGAGATCAATTATTTAGTGTTTTTGTAATACTACAGTACGGTGGCAGACAAGGGCAACATCCCAATACACGAATGCCAACGCAAAAACGTGTAAAAATACAAAACAAATACAACGGAAACGTGCTGCAAATGAAGAAATGAAATGTCTGATTTGCAGCATCTTTCTTGTAATGGAGGTTGGTTTGGGCCGTTGCAACTCCTTTGTCCTTGTCAGCCACCGTACTACAGGGTACAAGTTCTGGGAAACAAAACTGAACAACCTTGTTTTTATTGTGTAAAAAGGTGGTTTATAGGAGCAGATGGAGTGAATTACAGAGGATTTTAATTATGTCTGTTTATGTTTGTTGTGTGTGTTTATCCTGGTTTTGTCTGTTTTTCTTTCTCTCTGGTCTCTCTTGATCTTAGTGAGATTACACGATTAAATAAAAGTTTGAACCAAAAAAAAAGAAAAAGAAAAAAGATGGCAGTCTTCAAAACCCGACCGATTCCCACTGGGAAGTTGAAAGACGAGGTTGGTGAACCACGTACTAAATCAAAAAGAAACCAGTTAAGGTTTATCATTTAAGATTCAATGCTGGTGTCAAAAAGCATTTTAATGATGCATGTTTTTCAAGCATAAACAAGACAAGGTTCACAAATCATACACAGTGCGTTCAGAAAGTATTCACACCCCCTTTAATGTTGCAACCTTATGTTGAAATTATTTAAATTCATTGTTGAGGGAAATGAATATAATATATATAAGTTTTTTTGAATGCACTGTACTTTTCCAGACCCAGTGCAATTATAGGTAGTGCAGGATCATGTGAACCAGGGGTGAAGGTGGATCTGGTCCAGAGTGGTGCGCTCCTCAGGGATTACAACCAAACACATCTTCAAGAAATCCTGGCAGTCTGAGAACAAAGAACAGATCAGGCTGGAAGCTGCAGTGATCCACTGTGGAAGAAAGACGCACGTTGCACAGTACTCTACTGTGTTGAGTACCTGTGTTGTCTTACCTCGGGACAGCCTGCTGCTGATTTTAATTCCCTTGCGGAGGAACTTGCGGGTGAAGAACTGTTTGAATCCATCCAGCATTTCATAGAGCAGCGCCCCCAACTGCCAGACTGTGGTGGGGCCGGCCTCGTACGTCCCGTCCATGTAAAACTCTGGAGGAGCGTAGGCAGAGGTTCCTGCAACATGCAAGACAGATGGAGATGGAGGATGAGGAGCGGACTAAGATTTCCTCATCAACAGGTGATCCACAGATGAATGAAACGCAGGAGGCCAGACGTCGTACCAGAGAAGGAGCGGTAAGGTCTCCTCCTCACAACGCAGCCACATCCAAAGTCTATGATCCGCACTCGAGGGCCGTCGGAGCTGGTTTCTATCAGAATGTTTTCTGATTTCAGGTCACGATGGAAGACTCCCTTCGAGTGCATTTCTCTGGCTGCCTCCACCAGCTGCCTCATGATGTTCTGAGATAAAGAGTCAAGAGTCAAATTGTTTTCTCAACCAGTAGCCATTAGTTACAACTTAAAGGTCCCATATAGCATAAAGGTAGATGTCCATGTGTTGTTTGATTATAGATCAGGTCTAGGTTCTATATAAATACTGTGAAAGTATCAAAGCCTCAGTCCACAGAGAAATGCACACAGCCTGTATTCAGACACTGAGCCTTTAAAAACAGCCGTCAGGATTGCTGTAACTTTGTGATGTCACAACAAAGCAGTCACCACTCTTAGCCACTCCCCAAGCTCCGCCCACCTGGACCCATCATCCAACCTTGCAGGATTTGGTTTCTCTGAGTGTTTTACCTGAAATCTGCTGTATTTATTATTAGACCACTCAGAAAACATTCAGCCAATCAGAAGAGAGACTCAGAGCCTCCTCTCTTCTGATTGGCTCACCGACCTGTTGTAACTAGAGCTCCGGAGAGAAGCCTGAGAGAGGAGATGTAAAACTACACTGAGATGGTTTTTGGTTCTTAAAACAACAAATATATCTTCTTATGGATCAACACTTCAAATAAAACACAGAAGAAGTAGAAATGACGGAGCTTAAATAACCGTTTATGATTATATAAAGTGGTAATCACACACAGAAACAGGCTCCAGCAGCTTCAGTACCTTCGCCACGTCCTCCTCCAGGGGCCCGTTGTTGTCCTGGAGGTATTCCAGCAGGTCCACACAGGGGAGTGGTCTTTCCATGACCAGAAGAACCTCCTGTTCCTGTTCATACCAGTCTAATAATGACACGACTGCAGATGTGCCCACCGACTCTGGTCCACCTGCCGCTTTCAGCATGAGGAACACCTCCATGGGGACCATGCAGATCCTCCTATTTAGGACCTAAAGAAAAAAAAACCTTCAGTTTCTCCAATCAGGAACAAGTTATGTATCACCTGATTCACTCTACACCTGCTCAATTTAGTCTTTATTCCACACGTGAGGAGGCAGCACCTTGTGGCAGACACAGGTGATTTTAGAGGGAAAGACAAAAATAAATGAGGGGGGAAATAAACAACTTTCTTACCTGAAAATGAAACAGTTAAACTCTCTCTCCTTCTCTTTCTCTTCAAACGTCAGTCGTGTTTATCTTGAGTCTATGTGGATATCTTTCATGCTAGTTCTGAGTGCTAATGTCTTAGCTAACAGCTAATGTCTTAGCTAACAGCTAATGTCTTAGCTGTTAGCTGTAAGGTAAGCTAGTTCATGACTACAAGAGTCTGGGTTAGTTGTAACAACACACACACACACACACACACACTATGACCCATAGTTACGTTTGGTTGCTAGGCGACATCTAGTGGTCCCAGTAGTTATGACAGGAGCAAAAGGAAAAGTGCGGTGACAAAGTCCGTGTTACGAGGAGGTTGCGGTGTGTTCGATTCCCGTGTGAAACCAGGTGTTTACATTGTAACCATGACAACAAAGACAGTGTAGTGTCGAGGAAGTACTTATTTTGACCCAAATCCCCATCTTTTCCTAAACCTAACCCAGCCGTGACCCTTATTACAGTATCTATGGCGATGAAGGTACGTACGCCACTGTTGGTACAGTCCGCACCTTATAACTGTAACCATGACAACCATTTCAGGAGACACTCCTATGGGTCGTATCAGAGGGATGAAAAAACCACCTGTGTGGTTGTTCAGGATGTGGTGTGTGTGTGTGTGTGTGTGTGTGTGTGTGTGTGTGCGTGTGTGTGTGCGTGTGTGTGCGTGTGTGTGCGTGTTGGTGCCGAGACATCAGATCAAGTCACTCACCATTGGTCGACTCTCCACATCTGCTTTAGGGACGTGTTTGATTGCCACCTGCAGGTCAGAACCAGGAACACTTTGGTGACGGTGACCGTGTGTGTTCAGTGTGTGTGATGTGAGAATACGGACTGTACGTTATACTTACCGGTAAATTATCAGTTTTTCTTTTGCCAGCGTAAACGGATCCGAAGCCTCCTTCTCCGAGCTTGTCCAGCTGCAGGTATCTGTCCTCGAAATCATCTACACACAAACACAAATGTGAAAAACGTCTATTGATCACATCACTACCTCTAACTGTGACCCCTGCATATTTAGATTGATGATTGATGATTATTATTATTATTTAAACTGGATTAAAGTAAATTTTCAGTTTCTCGCAGGAAACCACAACACTGACACATGATCATAAAGGATATGATATGAAATCATGTATTTCTCTCGGTTTGAGAATTGCTTGGGATAATGTAAGAACACAACTCCACATATATAAACATAGCTCTGGTTGCTTTAAGACATTTTAATGAGGAAAAGTTACATATTATAACTTTAATTAATTTGTTTAATCTTTGGAAAAGTTTTTGGGGAATGTGATTATTCACTCTCCTTCTGAGGATAAGATGAAAATACTGATTACATCACATTAACTAAATGAAATGTGGTTTCTGAGGTTTTCTGTAGGTTTTTTATCTGAGAGACAAACACAGGACTCCCTGATAGTGAGGCGCTCACAATTTCATTTCCCAAACTGTTGAAGCCGATTTGTAAGAACAAGATGATCGTATCACCAGAAAAAGAATCCACTGAAAGTCGATTAACAGGATGTGGCGTTCTTACCACCGGCCTCTGTGACGTTCACTGACACCTTGTTTGATTCACCGGTGTTGTAGCTGGTGTCAGCGTCTGTAGTCCCATCCCGCTGCCTCTTACTGGGTGTCTCTGTCTCAGTGGCCTTCCTCTTGGTGCCTTTTGCCTCGGCTGCTTCCTCAATGGGTTTTCTGTCACTCCTCCGACTTCTCCTGTGTGATTCCTGCTCGGTGCTGACCTTCCTTTTGTTAGGATTGTCCCCCAGGCTGTTGGTTGGTTTGCTGGTCTCTACAAAAAGCACAAACCCAGTGAATATCTCACTAATGAATCTCCAGTCCTAACATGTTGATACTGGATGTTTCTGCAAAATTCTGTGACGTTCAGCACCAACATTTTTAAATTAAATTAATTTTTTGACATCATCTCCACATGGCAACTACAGCTTTTAGGCAAAGTGCGTGGTGAATAATTACCAGCCACTCACTAACCTACAAAGTATAGCCTACCTGCAAAACTATATTTACCATGACACTGCAAATAAACTCCAGTCATTCTGTCTATAATTCATATTTTAAAAACCTTGTTTTTTATTAAAGCAAATGAAAAGGTTTCTGTATCTTGACACAAGGAAAATTTAAATCAAGAAAAATTTACTTAACTTGCTTTCGAATCAGATTGAAATGCTTTTAATGCATTTGATTTTTTCAAATAAGAAATACGCTGAACTACAGACAAAATGACTTGATGAAAAGTAGCTGCAGCTGTTTACAAAGACTTCTCACTCACCTGAATCACTCTCAGAGGCCAAGCTATTAAGATTGTTTAAAATCATATTGTCCATGTTATTTTTTGTAATTGTGCTCAATATCAATAATTGAGAAAATACATGACTGACTGGTCAGACGTGTGTAGCTCCACAGATATACTGTGAATGAAGTATGTGGTTGTTCTAACTTCTCCATTCTGTGGTTGTGACGTCACGTAGAAGTAGAGTGTGACAACGTCGGAAGGACCCATCATGAAAAGATGTGAAGAGAGAAGAAGTGTGCATGTTGTTTTCTGCCAAACTCACTGAGAGGATATCACAATGAAAGAGAAGCAAGGTGTGTGTGTGTGTGTGTGTGTGTGTGTGGGGGGGGGGGGGGGGCTTCAGTTACAGTTGAGAATGGTGAAAAAAATAAATAAATAAATAAAAATCATTCCTTCCCTTTTATGGCCCAAAATTATTTGTATTTTGTTCATTGCACAAAAAATAGAAAAGGGGAGCAACCTTAGCATCCATTGGGACTTCCTGTTTCCTACCTACAAAACATACACAACCACTCCCATCTTGCCAAGTCATATTGAAAAGGCCATTTTCCTGCCATCACCATTGCACTGGTTTAGCTCAGTGGTTACTTCTATCAACAATTCTCCCTGAGTAGAATACGCTGATCTCCATCCCTCTGTGGGATCGAACCACGGGTGCTGTCCAGTGTTTTCTTCCCCATTCTGTTAAATACTCTCATAAACACCAAAGGTTAAAGTTACACTGAGTAAAACTGTCACAGTTTGGTCAATACAGGACTAAATTATTTCTGGTGTTGATTTTGTTGCAGGTTGATGTTGTTGTGTTTCCTCAGGAGTTTCTCTTCACCTCTATATGCCAAACTATGTTCACCACATAGTCACTTTCTGGTGCGGCCCAAAGCGCCAGCACCACCTCCTGAGGGTGAAATCTGTCTCTAAGATGCTGTAGATTCTCCACTATGATCATCAGCTGGTTGTCTGTGTGTCTGCTGTTTGGTGGGCAGGTACAGTGGTGCTAGAAAGGTTGTGAACCGTTTAAATATTCTATATTCCTACAAACAGCTGAACCTAAAACATGACCTGATCCTCAAGTCCTAATAATCAAATAAAACAAATAACACAGAAAAAGACCAAACTTTTTCATAAAAGCAGAGGTATAAACATACAGATAAAAATAAATGTAAATTTGTTAAAATGTAGGAATAACCCATATAAAATGTTTATTTATTTATGTTTCTGATTCATATTTGATTTGTGTAATTTTATTCATTTTTCTGCATTTTTATATATTTATTAATGCGGCAATATATATTTTTCATCTCCCATAAAAGCAAGAATGAAAACATACACAACCCACACCCTTCTTGACAAGTCATGTTGAAAAGGCTAGTTCCCTGCTTCTGCCATCGCACTGGTTTAGCTCAGTGGTTACTTCAATCAACAATTCTCTCTGTGCAGAATTCACTGATCTCCATCCCCCTGTGGGATCGAACCACGGGCGCTGTCCAGTGCTTTCTTGCTTATTGAGTTACAGCACTTCTCCTCCGCAGTAATATCCCTGTAAAGAAACGCATCCTGATGAAGAGTAAGTTCAACAACATATTGAAGCTTTTTTTTGTTGTTGTTATTGACAATATTTACAATACAATCAAAAAGGCACAAGTCACATTCAACATAATTACAGATCAGAATAGAAAAATAATAACCTTAATAATAAACAAGAAGAAAAACAAAGTAAAAATAAAAATAATGGAACAACTGGTCAGCAGGTTTTATTGTGATAATTACTCATAAGGCTTTTTTAATGTTACAATGTTTCACATAGCCTATTTTTATATATCATCTCATTTGAATGTAGCTATAATTTTGTTTTTCTTTTTTAAAAAAAACTACAATTATGTACAAAATAATTTTCTAAAAGTATTAAATTATTATTCCCAAACTCCATTCTTTGTATTGAAGCTCAGAGGACAAGATAACTGAACTGCAACATTTTTCACATGGAGCTATGTCATTATTGTTCCTCTCTGAAGTTGATGGAGAGGAAGAATAATTTGAGGCTCTGCAGTTTGGTGGAGGATCTTGAACTTACAAAGAACCCCTCCGTCTTTTATTCATTTTATTTTATCTTTATTTATTTAATATTATTTTGTAAACTTTACTTTTGTTTCCTCCTTTGTTGTTGTGTGTCTGATCAGTGATTGTTGCCTGTCTGGTTGAAGTTGTATGGATTTGAGTCATGCCATTTGTGTTACTGTAAACCTTCCAAAGTTTAAATAAAGTTTGGTAAAAAAAAAAAAACAAAAAACAAACAAAACAAAACCTCAGAGGACAAGCTAACTGCTGGTAGCCGTCAGTTACGTTTTTACCTTTTAGCTTCAGGAAAATACTAAAATCAACTATGACATGAAGTAGTCGCCTTATTATTCCGATGATCACGGGCAGAGACAACGTGCATATCTTGACAAGACATATTGAAAAAGACATTTTCCTGCTGTAATCGTCGCACTGGTTTAGCTCAGTGGTTACTTCTATCAACATTTCTTTGTCAAGAATACGATGATCACCATTCCTCCGCGGGATCGAACCACGGGCGCTGTCCAGTGTTTTCTTCCCCTCTGCTCTGACCTGCTATCTTTCATTCTGTTAAATACTCTTATAAACACCAAAAGTCATAGTTATACTGAGTAAAGCTGTCAAAGTTTAGTCTTTACAAGACTAAACACTTATTTCTGCAAATCAGTGAATCATAGCTCTGATAGAACAATGTCTGGTGTTGATTTTGTTGCTGTTGATTTTATTGTATTTCTACTTAAGTTTTATTTAAGTCACGAAGTTAGATATAAATGTTAAAGTGAATATTCTGAGGAATTTGCAACAATAATACCATCACAGTCCCTGGTGATAATCCACCTCAACAGTGAACCCCCTCGGCCACAATCTGTAATTTTACCTGCATCAAGATAGCAAGATTTAGGACTTCCGGTTGTACTATTGTGTCAAAATAACGTATTTTGACATTTTACTATGATAACAAATATATATTAAAAAAAACAAGTGATATGACACAAAAATTGGAACACTGTCACTTACATATCATTAATATTACTTTTTAAAATGTTTTTTAAATTTAAAATTCATATTTAACTGGCTCTGGAACCGTGACTTAATTTCCTGTGGCGCATGCGCATAGTCGATACTAAGGCAGGTCTGTTGACAAATATCGGGGGAGGGACCACTGCGGCGTAAGTAGATCTTTGTTCAGACTGTCATATATTGAACATAATTTAGCATTCTGTGCATAATGTAGCTAATTTAATATCATTTTACATCGTTGTCAGCTGCTGTGGGCGCTGCTTCCACTGAGCTAGCACAAAGGAAAGTGTTTTATTAAACATCTGTAAAAACCGCTGGGGCCGACTGGTAGTGTAGCAGAAAGGTAGGATCCGTGTCGAGCTAGCTACAGTGAAACACTTGATTTCCGGTCAAATTTCCAAATTAAAATATCTGTTGCTACATATCGATACCTTACTGTGTAATAACACATGGAAGTAAACAGTAGTGATATGACTAATCGAAAATATGCTTCCAAAAAACCGCAGTTTTTGTCGCACGTGTGAAAGAACACGCATTTTTTGTTTCGTACACTCTAATCTTATGCTTTTATTGTGAACGGAAATAGGCCAGTTTCCGTTATCACCCTTAGTAACGTTCGCCCTGACTCAGCTCGCACAGCTTTCAGCTAGCTACTATACCTTCGCTCTTCTAACATCGTTTCAGGTTTAAACTTCTGATTTTGGGCCATTGTCGATAAAAGTCATATAAATAGTCGAGATGCTGTAGTTTAGAGGAAGTTTCCTCTGTCTTTTTGTCAAACTTATGAACTTGTTTTATAGTCTGGCTGTGGGAGCGAGTGAAGGCGGTCTCCTCGTTCAAGACTGTCGGCAGAAATGAAGAGGTGAGTGGGACGGTGACATGCGCCATTGTCAACTGTTAACAACAAAAACATGCTGGTACGCTTGGCTGATAGTTAATTAATTAGCCAGTTAGCTAACTTAACCACAACTTGACCTTTCTGCTATGTTCGTACTTGTGTGCAGCCAACAGAAAAGCCCTGAACCTGATGGGAGTGTTGCCGTCAACGAGGAAGGTAAATGGTTTTCACTGTCTATTGTGTTGTGAAAAGGCAGAAGTATTTAAAATGATTAAATATGTAACGAGGGAATGTTATACCTAATTTGTATGAGCTTTCATGAGCCAGACACCCCAGGACCAGCCAGTCTTTGATAGTTTAAAGTCATCTACTGATCAAGACTTTCATTGCTTTATATGTTGTGTACCTCTCTGAAGTATCTCAGTCCAATAAAGTGAAACCCTTTAAAGCCACTTATATCATTACCTTGTAAGAGCAAACCTGTGAAGAAACCTGTAGCACTAATAATATGGTGTCAAGTTGTCTTAAAGCTGTTCTTTCCCGTACCTAGTTTTGACATCTATAAAGTTGACTTAATTTAATGTGGCTTTGTGCTCTTACAGGGTCCGTAGCCACTGCAGAAGATCCGGCAGCCATTGCCACCATTCAGTCTGCGGCCACCTTCACTGACCAACCCATCAAATATCTCTTCAAGACGGAAGGAGCAGGCGGGCAGGTAGGAGGAAGTCAGAACTGTCATTTCAGTTAACCTGTGAGGTTGTGTTTCAAATGTCCACCAAGAGGCACTTAAGATGACATATTCACTGTGATATCTTACATGTAACCTCAAATACACTCGTAATTCAAGGGAACTCTTTCTGGAGATATTACATACAGACTGCAGTCAAACAAACAACATGATTTTGGATCAATATTGTAGATACAGACTTGAAATGTAAGGACAACCTACGCCAGACTTAATTTTAATGAAAGTTTGTGAGCCCATCACTTTTTGTACACTTTATAGTATTGTATATTTATATTTGTTTTTTTAAAACATCTTTTCACTTTGTTGTTATGGATTGTTGAGTGGAGATAAAAAGCCAAAAAAGTCAATTTTATCCATTTCAAAATTGAACTTCAGATGCAGTTGTGTGCAGAAAAGTTAAGGGGTCTGAAAACTTTCAGAAATTTCCCAAATGTCACTACACACATCCACTTCCAAATCCACAAGATCCTTAGAATACCTTAGGGGTCACATGACTAAGGCTAGAAAGGGAACCCCTCCTGCCTCCACCCCACATATCCAAAAAGCAAATCAATAAAACAAAGCAAGGGCCAAAATGAGCAGTCATCACAAGGTCCCCCCTCAGGCTGTCCTGGCTGATCAGGTTCTCTGATCATGTCTGTTATAGTCACAGCAGTGTTTGTGGCTAAAATGAGAGCATGAAGTATACAGAAAAAAATGTTTTTCTACCATCATACATACAGATTGCAAGTGCGTATCATGTCTGTGATTTAACACGTCTTGATAATAGTGCCAGTTATGAGCCTGGTCTCAGTTCTCGTGACCCACTTCCCTTAATGGAGACCTAAAAGTAGAAGTTAGTTATTTAGTATATTCTGTATCTGTATGCTCTACAATAGTGCATGTGTCCCCCTCAGCTGGAATGAGATATTGACCACTCTGTGTGATGTTTTGTGTTGCAGGTGACCTACAGAGTGATCCAGGTGTCAGATGGCCAGTTGGAGGCTCAGACAGATGGAGCTGCAGCCGTCAGCCTGGTCACCGGTTTCCCTGCAACCAGTCAGACTGTCACACAGGTGAGAACAACACTGGCTAACAAACAGTGGAAAGAATAAAATAAGTAAACCCTTTGTAATTACCTGCATTTATGTAGAAATCTACCTTATTTTACCCATATCTATTTTAACTCATAAACACCTAACATTATGTTGTTCTTGTCCCATTTGAAAACAATATTGACAAAAATCGTGATAAAAGTATGTGAACCACTCGTCTCATGACATCAACAAGAGCTAATTGGAGTCAGGCGTTATAAAAGCTGTTCATCAGTCCACAGGATTTCTTCAAAATGTTCACTTGAACTCAATGATGAATGGATTTTGGTTGTCAGAGCTCAAAGGTCAAAGGTCAACATCACTGTGACCTCACACAACATGTTTTCTGGCCATAATTATGACCCAATTTTACACCAATGTCTAATCGCGTAAAATGATGAAGTGATGACTTTTTATATGTGGAAGGTCAAAGGTCAACTTCATTGTTGCATCATAATGTTCTGCAAAAAACACATTTCTGGCCATTATTCAACACTGAAACTCAGGAACAGAACGAGAGATTGTGACTATGTTTCACATTTGGTTTGCTACTGAACTGGTGAAACTAATCTTGGCTGCCCAAGTTGCATCTTGGCTGGCTGGCAGAGGCAAACAACTGTAAGAGAATAATTCTAGTCATGTCTGTTTAGGATATCTGTCTAAAATATGAAATGCTGTGCCGGTACAAAAAGTATTTTGTTTAGTTTAAATGACACAAATCTTCTCTGTCTAGAGGTAGCGGAAGCAGGTTGAAAAGGTTCAGTTATAGCACTTAATCGCTCCATACCAGAAGTAATCCATCAAACATTTATACAGACTGATGACACACCTGGGTTTAAGTGGAGGTTGATTTTGACTCGCCTCTAGTGGTGCACACTGGGCATTACAAGTTATTGAATATCAAACTACATTTGTTGTAACTGTATTTCATTGTACTAATAGCAGCAAAGCCCTTTACTCTCCGTCCAGCTCCATTAACACAATTACTATTCCTGTTCTAGTATCATTTTTAATTTAATCACCTTTTTAATTGTAACTTCATTGTTCCCTCATTTATTTGTGGTTGATTATTATTATTTATAAATTATTATTGAAATCACAATATGGCCAAGAGCAATATCCCAATCACAGGAGCTGCAGTTTTTGTGAAGTTAAAAATGGTCAAATGTGTCACAACATGCCTTTTATAAATGGATAGTGGTTTTATAGAGATGCCCGGGTCTACAAATCATATTCTACAGATGTGAGGGGACATGCTTGTTTGGTACAGAAATAAATCATGTCATCATATTTTTTTTTTATTTTTAATTTTTTTCAGTGAAATTGAAATGCAAAAATTATATTTCCTACTATAATCAAAATAATCGTAACATGATTTCATGTTGCTGTTTTATAGAGGCTCTTAAATGCACCTCAGATAAAAGTACATTTTTCAGGCAAAACCCTTAAAAGTGATAAATTTGCAGGTGGTTTTACCTGTAATATTTAATGCTTATTTAATTTTCTGCCATGTCAGAAGCTTGCAGATTTATATCCCTGATAGATTTGATCTCTCATTTCTTTACTAGCAGCTAAACAGTGTAATGCCAGACTAACAGTGGAGTTGATGTCTCTCTGACGTCAGGCTGTGTTCTCGCAGTCAGAGGGGTTGGAGGGAGATGGCAGCAGTGAGACGCAGTACACATACTACCCCGCCACCATCGCAGATGCCACCACTGGCACCATGGTAACCACAGTGCAGGCCTCCGACACACTGCTGGGCCAGACCACACCCACAGGTAATTACTACACATGTATATTTAAGCGTTTGAAGTGTTTATGCACTAACTTCCTGCTCGAGAAATGCAATGCAACTACTACTACTACTTTCATTTGATGCTAGCTTTGTAAAATCTAAATACAAGTAGTGGTTGTGAACTTAAAATAATATTGATAATAATTAAATGAGTTAAATGCAGCTTTTTAAACCATTAACCTAATGTAACGTTTAAAACAAACTTTGTAGGAGAAACAAGAGTTTTCTTTTCTTGACACTTTGTGGTGCATGAAATCATAAAGACTTTTACGTTAAGATGCTGCTCTTCTTATTCTCTGCAGCTGACATTAATATTTTGTTTTACAGGGCAGCTCTACGTCATGATGTCACCACAGGAAGTTTTGACGGGATCCAATCAAAGGACAATCGCACCTCGCACTCAGCCATACATAGCGTAATTACATCAACATTTAACAGCTTATAGCAACTGCTGCTTATTATTGAAAGTGATCATCCGGGACATTGACTCCGTTTAACTCTGAGTTTGAATTTGTTTTGTAGAAAGCAAGAGGCTCCTCGGGCTTCCAGAGATGAGAAACGGCGAGCGCAGCACAACGAAGGTTAGCGCTCTCGTCTGATGTGAGAGGTTGAGGATAAAAAAAACTGTATGAATGTTATAAATGATCAAAGTCTTCATGTTAAATGTCGTTCCAACAGTTGAGCGCCGGCGGAGGGACAAGATCAACAACTGGATTGTGCAGCTGTCGAAGGCCATCCCAGACTGTAATGTTGACTATACCAAGACAGGACAGGTGAGTTCGGCTCAGACTCCGCTCTGTATTTTATAGTTTCAATAAAGAGGAGCCCTGTGAGTATGTTGTGACATCCTGTTTGTGAGCAATTTGTACCCAAAAGGACAAATTTCATCCGTCTGAAGAAGATGTAGAAACGAGGGCGAGTCATTATTATCTCTTTATGCCTCCGGCGACAGTCAGAGCCAGAGGCGCATTGTTTTCAGTTTGTCCGTCCGTCTGTTCCATTCTCGTGGACATGATATCTCAGCACTGCCTTGACTAAACTTCTTCAAATTTGGCAAAAACAATTCAGATAGAACTCAGCAATGAACTGATTAGATTTTGGGGTTTCAAAGGTCAAAGGTCAAGGTCGTGGTGACTTCACAAAATACAGTTTTGTCCTTGCGAATGCAATAATGCCTTGAGGGAACTTTTTTAAATTTGGCAAAAACGTTCACCTGGATTCAAAGAAAAACTGTAGAAGGTCAAAGGTCACGGTCACAAAGACCTCAAAAACATGGTTTTGGCCTTGTGATTACTTCCAGAACTCCTCAAGGGAATCCTTTCAAATTTTGCATAAATGTCCACTTGGACTCAAGGACAAACTTATTAGACTTCGGTGGTCAAAGGTCAAGGGTCAAGGTCACGATGACTTCAGAAAACACTTTCTTAGCCATTACTCAAGACCACAGAGCAACTATGACAAAATCTCACACAAATGGTTCATATTTTATATGATTCTGGATAAACAGGGATGTAACCTTAAACTAGTGGCAGAGGCTTACAACCATGAGGAAGTGATTGTAGTGTCTTGTAACTCCTGAAGTTCTCTCATGGTTTTGTTTCAGAGTAAAGGAGGAATTTTGTCTAAAGCCTGTGAGTACATCAAGGAACTCAGACAGAGCAACATGAAGCTAGGGGAGGACATCAGCACTCTTGATCGTCTCAGGATTGACAACCAGCTACTGAGACAGGAGGTATGTCAGCACGTGTTTCATGGTGAACACCAGCAAACTGATCGAGGTATATTTGAGACCAAAGCTGTAAAGTGTCATTACCAAATTTACAATGAGAACAGGTTTAATCATTCTCCGCCACGTAACAAGAAAAGGCAGCGATGGAGTGTTTCCCTGAATTTTGTCCAACCTCAACAGTTTGGGTGTCAAACTTTCTACTTCATGATTATAGATTAACTAACATTAAATCTATGATCTCTGCATTGTAGTGAGACAAAATGCATCATTAGATAAAAATTGTGAAAGTGGACATTCAGCCAGGAAACGTACACAGAGAGCACCCAGCCCAGTTATCAGGAGATCAGCGGCTCACCACTGGCAGACCTTTACTGGTCCCAGAGTAGGTGTCACTGAAAATGCAAAGACATGGATGAATTAAAGTCTAATTGATTTTAAGGCTGCAACAGACAATTGTTTTCATTATCAACTAATCTGCCTATAAATCAACTAATTTTTTGGGGCTATAAAGTGTCAGAAAACTGAAAATTTCATCATCTCTGTGAGCCCAGGGCGATCTCAATAGATAAGATGAGATAGGATGTACCTTTATTGATCCCCTGTAGAATTCAAATTGACACAGCAGCACAAAGGGAAAAATCTAATAAAGAAATAAAATAAGAATAGAAACAGAATCTAAATTAGAAATACTAAATACAATAACATATACAAATGTAATGTAATTTACTATAATGTATAAAACCTCAAACTTGAGAAGCTGGAATCAAAATATGTTTGACTTTGTTGCCGGAAAATTGTCTCTAACAGTCGATTGTCAAAATAGTTGCAGATCAGTTTTCTTTTGATGAACTAATCTATTGATTGATTGATTGTTGTAGCCTTAATGTAATTGATTTCCTGGAGCAGAGCCTGTTACAACTTGTAGATATGTTTCTTGGCAAAATTTGTTAAAATTAACCTTTTTTGTTTTTTTAATAAATAATGGTGTTTACTTTTGCCTTCAACCTGGATTTGTCTGTTGAAAGTTGGGATATTACTTATAAAATCAAATGCTGTGAATGTAAACCTATTTCCACAGTTAGACATGACTTAGTTAGTCGCAGAAAGTCATAAGTCAGCTGATTAGTCAGTCTTACTACATTACCACTGTGTTATATTTGTTGCTGTTGCTCAGGTGGAAGACTGGAAGTCCAAGAATCAGATCCTGAGGAACCTGCTGCGACAGCATGGCATTGTGGGATCATCCAGCACAGACCCCCAGTGAGAAGCCTGTTTCCACCGGGTATTAGAAGACAACCACATGTGGGCCAAAAGAGTACTTGAAACATTTTGAGATACTTTATTTGTGATCGTGTGTGCATGTAATAGGGGAAAACAATTGAATATTGTCATTAATATTCAAACCCAGCTTCTTTGCTAAATGACGACCTGTAATATTATCTTTGAAGCTTTTTATGAAATTGAAATCCTTCGCCTGGTGAATCCAACAAAATCATAATAACACAGCGCATCTGAAAAGAGAGGAAAAGATTCAACATCAAGTTCAGTCTGAGAAGTCAAATCGGTTCAGTAAAGCCCTCATTGAATGCCTTCCTCCACCAACATTATGATTGTTCATTAACCTCCAGTACAGTAAGCTCTACAGCGTGGCCAACTTCTCATGTCAGTTTCATTTACTTCATCTCTGCAGTACTTTGCTTCTCTGCATCAAAATTCATTCATGTTAATGTCTCTGAAAAAAAAACCCATCGTATTCATGCTTTGACTTGTTTTCACCTTTTATCAATATCACTTTGATTAGTCAATACCAAGTTTTTCATCCAGTTCATAGTCAAGCTCTTTTTGCTCTGTATTTTTGTATGTTGTTTCATGAAACCTCACTGGGGACAATAATTACATTGCAACAATGTAACTAAGTAAATAAACAGGGGTTGTAAGCATTGCATTAGGTAGGCTATGTACTGTATGTCTTTATAATAAAAATCAAATAATATACTGTATGTTATAAACCACTTTCAGTTGTGTTTATTAAAGTTCGTAAGTTAGTTAAAAAGATGTCGTACTGATTTTTACACACTATTTATCTCGATGCCCCTTATGTGAAGGTCAACGATTCTACGTGGTCGTAAGTATATGTTTTATTCTGAAGGTTCTTTCCGGAAGTGCATCTCTTCACTGACGCTGGGAGAATCAAGCTCTCGCAGAAACTAGATATTTCTCAACTGTTGGCTGCTCTTGTCTGTTTGTGTTGATTCAAAGGAGCATCGGGATAAACTTGAGTTGCCGCAGATGATCTGTATCCTGCTGGTGGCCGGACACGGCACCGTCTTAGAGACACAAATTAAGGTACGTAGCATGAAACGTTGCGGCAGAAAGGGTGCAAAGTTCGCGCTAGTCGTGGAGTGGTCGCACACATAACTGCCTCCAAGAACCTGCCACTTTTCTACCGCGTTACTTTTCTAGCTAGCTCGTGTGCTCACAAACCGTTATTTCTGCCATTTACGGAGTCGGAAAGATGCACTCGTGCATCCGGCTTACGCGTCAACTAACGACCCTTCCGTAATTTGCGTAAAATTAAGTTTTTATCATTAGTCCATAGTGGTCTTCACCGCCCCCTACCGAGCGCTGAGGTGCAGTAAATCTTAGGAATTTGAACGGGAGCGTTGTTCGAAAGATGGAAGTTTTGAGTTATTTATACCGAATTATTGAAGGTAATATAACGAATAATGTGGCAACCTTTCGCC
This sequence comes from Seriola aureovittata, assembly GCF_021018895.1. Lineage (NCBI taxonomy): Eukaryota > Metazoa > Chordata > Actinopteri > Carangiformes > Carangidae > Seriola > Seriola aureovittata. Next base: position 4,720,497 of record NC_079367.1, on the reverse strand, counting down.
TTACGTTATCCCAAAATACAGTTTGAGTTAAATGTCATAATCTAGCAGCAATTGGAAAAACCTAAGACAGTAAATATTCCACGTGTAGACCTCACATAAAATTGTATTAGCTTAGTTTATTTACTTTTGTACAATTTAAAATACACAGGAAATGGCAAAGAAAATAAAAAGTGCTTTATTATTTATTTAAAGCCTCCACCTAAGTATGTTGAAATATCGCTCAATTATAAAGAATACAAAATAAACATACAAGACAATAACGTGACTACATAAAAATGATGCCCATCTAATGTCTTAAAAATATTTAAAATGAAATCAACAGCAATAATAATAATATTAAAATAAGAGCAGAAAATGTGAGAATTACATTATATAGAATGAGCATTGACATAATAGAGTAAATCAGCTACAGGGTGTGGAGGCTCATCCTTGATCTTTGGAATATGTTTACTGTATATTACAGGAATACTCATGTAAGTAAACCTTGAGTTTAGTTTCAGTATCACTTATAATATTTGCTTGTAGTAAAAAACATATTAACTAGATTATCATCTTCAATAACAGTATATTTACTGATAAGGTGTGGTTTGTTTGTTGCTGTGGTGATGTGCCATCATCCAGCTGTTTTCCTTTTTCTCTCCCAGAATGATGACACAGGCTTATACAGCCACCTGACTGGGGTACCGAAGGCCTTGCTTCCTGGCACTGGAGGAAAGAAGATCCTTGACTTTTGGTGGGAAACCGTCAACATGTGAGTGACAGTGAAAAGTCTCAGGACTTTTTTTTTTCCCCATCCAAAGTCATTATAATCAACCACACAGGTGAATGCTAATGCTAATTAGAGCTCTGACTTCTCTGCAGGCGGCAGTTGTTCACGGAGGTGTATCTGGTCACTAATGCAGACAAGTGAGTACATAACAAACCTATTTATTTAAAGTTCTGACTTATAATAGACCCAACTTATAATAATTTGACTATTGAATTTTGTTCTGCTCTGACCAGGTATAAGTACTACGAGCGCTGGGCCACAGCCAATGACTTCCCCGTGAAAAACGTGGTGAACGATGGCAGCACAACGCTGGAGGACCGTCTGGGAGCCGTGGCCGACCTGGAGCTGGCCATACGCAGCCGCAAGCTGCAGGACGACATCATGGTGGTATGATAAATCTGTTGTCCATTCACAAAACTGCTCAGTAAACTCTTGACTGTGTGGAGCGGGTGTACTCTATTGGAACTGAGGACTTCCTGTCTGTGTGAGCAGATTGCAGGTGACATGCTGTGCGCAGACCAGAACTTTGATATCGCTCAAGTTATCCGCTTCTTCAGGTCAAAGGTGAGATTTGCTACCACATAAGTGAACACCAGCGCCTTGTGCTTATTGTATATTCACATACACACCATCAAACCATACAGTCATAATGTGTGCACAGGATATTTACTAATAAACAGCAGCAGACTGCAGAGTTTAGCCTAAAAATGAATAAATAAAATCCCCTCGTCAGCAGTGTAATTAAGCCTTGTTTAAGTTGTTTAAGTGTTTAAGCCTAATTAAGTCCTGCTCAAACACCAGCAATCTGAATCTAATCAAAATAACAGACATATTTTGCGTGTAAAAGATCAAATAAATGTTTGTTCAGGGCTTTTTGTGTGGAGGTTAATCCATGAGCAAGATGCAGTAGCCTGGGTGTTTGTGTCTGTGCTGCAGCCTGGAGAGTTGATCATTTACTACGAGCTGGAGGAAAGTGAGAAAAGCAGCTCCAGAGGCATCGTGGAGGTGTGCCCCGACACCCACAGGTGAGACCAACGACAGAAATATTTCTTTGTGTTATATTCCTGACATTCATTGACATACAGTAAGTCTGATACTTGGCACCAGGTTGCAGATTTGATTTTAATCTATTGTGTTTCATGAATCAGAATAACTCGCTTCTTGGAGAAACCCCAGGACGGGCTGACAGCGTCGCGTCTGGCCAGCGTGGTGTTTTACTGCATTCAGAGGGACACGCTGTCCTACCTGTCTGACCTCATCAGCCTGCAGCCTCAAGCCACAGACAGGACCTTCGGACAGTTCTGGGTTCGTGAGTGAGAGGAAAGCATCCTATGGTTTTTATTTCATACAGGCAAAATTACACAGGGTGGCTTTTTGATTAATGGTTAACTTAAAGCTCCATATTTTCTTCTTCTGTGTTTTATTTGAAGTGTTGATCCATAAGAAGATATGTTTGTGGTTTTAAGAACCTTAAAACCTTAAAAACCATCTCAGTGTAGTTTTACATCTCCTCTCTCAGGCTTCTCTCTGGAGCACTAATAACAACAGGTCGGTGAGCCAATCAGAAGAGAGGAGGCTCTGAGCCTCTCTTCTGATTGGCTGACTGTTTTCTGAGTGAAAATAGAGCAGATTTCAGGTAAAACACTCAGAGAAACCAGTTCCTGCTGGGTTTGGATGGTGGGTCCAGGTGGGCGGGGCTTGGTGACTGCTTTGTTGTGACATCACAAAGTTCCAGAAGTCCTGACGGCTGGTTTTAAGGCTCAGTTTCTGAATACAGGCTGTGTGCATTTCTCTGTGGACTGAGGCTTTGATACTTTCACAGTATTAATATAGAAGCTAGAGCTGATCTATAATCACACTACACATGGACACAGACCTTTAGACGATATGGGACCTTTAAGTGTTGTTTCAGAGGAAATGATCACATTTTTTTCTTGTTTTATGGAGGAGTATTAAATTACACCCATTTTACTTTACTCTTGAAATTCATTTAACCATAAGTTTTTAAGCAAAATTCCAGTGAGTCACATTTTCCACCAAAATTCAATTAAATTAATTAACTAAAGTAATAACCAGTCACCTTATGGCTCCTCTCTCTTCAGGAGTGGCTCATCAATGAAAAGCAACTCGACGTGTTCGGGATGAAGCTTCCTACTGGTTTCCAGCTAATTGGACAAGTGGTCTGTATCTTTACCTTACACAGCATTTCCTTTATATATGTACTATTATATTTAACTTGCCAAGCTAGATGTATTGCAGTGTGATGAAGCAGCACTGAGCAGTTTTCAAGTGGAGAAAAGGAAGAGAAAATGTTTGAATATTTTAAAGTTTGAAAGCTGCTGTTACCCAGAAATCACATAATGTGACATCAGCTGCAAACTGGCCACTCAGCTCTTAATTTCTTTCTACTTTTACTCCGAATGTCTGCTGTCAGTTCAGAGTAATATCCACCATGTTATAGAAGCATTTACATGGAGAAGAATACAGTTTTTAATGGACGCAATCTACCTCAAAATGTGTAAAGCAGCTTCAGTAAACGTGTTGTTTCTGTCTGGCGGGGTGGAAATGATGAATATTACATTAACACCGCAGCTGATATTTGGGGCTTATAGGGTCTTTAAATAGGAATATGATGCTGTTCAATAATACAGCTGATAGATCGACATGTACAGTTTATAAAAGTCATGAAATTTCTTCTAACAACATGCTTCCTTCTTGACATCTCAGGGCCTGTCAGACTACACCAGGTGGCTCACCCACTACTCCACCAAGCAACAAGACAATCCTGCTAAACCAATCACATGCAGGTCGTACGCCAGGTAAGAAAACACCGGCTCAAACTGCCGGTTCAGATTACTGTGGTTTTACTGGTTCTCAGAAACGAGACTCTTCTCTCCTTCACAATTCACAACCGAAGCACCTCAAAGTTAAAACGCAACCTGACACACACTGAAGGGATTGATCCAAATATATGATCGATCGCTCGCAGGGTTGGGTTGATGGGGAATCCCTCAGACGGCTTCAATGGGAAAACCATCGCCATGAGCATCTCCAATTTCTGGGCTGAGGTCACTCTAGTGGAGAGCCAGACTTTGGTAACACACACACACACACACCTCTATGCACACACGCGTCAAACAGCTTCATCATTGTTATTCTGTTTAAACGTCACGTGCATCTCTCGTAGGTTTTAGTCCCTCATCCGCTCAATGATCCCACGGAGTTTGGAAGTTTGCAGGATCTGTTCTGCATCAGCAGGAAGGAAGGGTGTGTAAACAGCGAGCTTTAATAAGCTGAAATGTTTTTCAGTGTCACGTTCGAACTTTAAACCTTTGTGTTGGTCCTTCGCTGCAGGTACCTGGGAGGTCTGCGGCTGCTGCAGGCGACCTGCAAGAAGTTCTACCAGTTCTGCTCCAAACAAGGGTGAGAGGAGCGGCCGAGATGACCCCGAGCTGAATCATTAATCACTGACACCAATGACAAGAGGCTGTGTGACTAGTCAAACATTCAAACTGAGCAAATCTTGGTGTTGAAACAGTGTTTAGCACAGGCTCTGTTCATATTCATCACCATGGATACCGCTTTAAATCTGTCCTCATCGTCCAGGGCGTCTCTTCAAATTGAAGATACAGTAATATTATTCAACAATAAAATTTCAACATTTTATTGATGTAAAAGTGCAGAAATATTCTCAGCTAAATTTACTTAAAGTAAATGTAGTGTAGAAAGAAACATTTTAACAGTGTTGAATATAATATATATAAGATTATTGGACTGTTGACTGTTGGACTTACTGTACATGGGCAGTTCATGAGATGAATTGTCCACATGACTTTTAGTAAATCCCATAATGCATCGAGAGATTTACTTTCATTTTTTTTACTTGTTTTATTCTCACTGTGTCTCTTTCACTGCTGATGTTCATGTAACGCCTGATTTTTACTCTTTCCTGCAGAATTGCTCTGACAAAGCAGAACTTCACGCTGAAGTACGACACCAACATTCCTCGGCAGGTGGTGAGGACTCGTTCAAATACTTGTTTTCTCACAGTGAAAGCTCGACAGTTCACAGTAGCACAACAGTGTGAAGTGTTCAAATATAAAAGCAAATAGTGTGTGAGTGTAATGACCCTTCACATAAAACAAGTCTTTGTCTCTGTTTTAAGGGCCTGGCTGGAAGCAGGTAAATAGTTCTGACCTCTGTATTATAATGTTTTTATTTATTGTTTGTAAATTTGACTGAATTTCAAACATAGTAATTATAGTAAATAGTATAGTAGAAAATCAGGAAACCAAAAAAAACACAATTCCAAGGTTGCAGTTTAAATGTATTTCCAACTTTTCATTTAATAACTTCTTCTCTTTTGTGCAGTGCCATAGTCTCAGCTACTCTGAAGTGTCTCATGAAGTTCTACAACATCACAGACAATGTAAGGATGTTAATAATTTACCATGATGATGGTGTTTCTTATTCATTTTTCCATCTGTCTTTTACTTCTTCTCTAATCTGCTGATGTTTAAATGATTCACTCCTGGTCTGTGTTAGAAATCAGCAGTGTAGAGACCTTACTGGTCGTATTAGTGATAATCTTATTAGTTTACAACCACTACACTGATGTTTCAGAATCCACATATAGTTTATCGATAAGCGTATGAAGGACAAAAGAATGACACAAGTATAAATAAATAAATAAATAAGTGCAGAAATAAATAATTGAATACATAAATAAATGCAAAATAAATACTTTTTGGTCATGAAAATTCTTTTTGTATTCCTGAAGAACACATTAACTTTTGTGTCTAAATATGAAAACCTTTTTTAAAAGTGACAGAAATTAGGAATAAATTTAAAAGTCTTACCTGAAGAAAAACAGAAGATATTAAAAATGACAGTTTTACTCTCCAGGATCTTCCAAAACCCGTCCGAGCCAACTTCATCCTCAACGTGGAGACGGATGAACTTTTCATTACTGCTGGTTTGCAGGACAGAGTTGTTCAGGTCAGTAATATAATAGATTTTCACAAACTGTAACCACCGCACAACATTTTCTTTTTACACCTTCAGTAACTGGCTGTGATTGTCCCCTTACCTTTGCAGGTGTATGAAGGTTTAATCTACATGGATTTCAGCAAGAAGCTCATGGAGGAGCAGGGCTATGGTAGTGAAGTCTCTGTTAGTAGATACTAAATCAATGATACGTTATTCTTGTTTCTAAAGGGTGTATGTTTTCCATTCTCAGGGAATTATGTTTCCATGGAGATGAGTAACCTTCCACTGTTCTGGCTCGCCTACCTGAGCGACCCCAGTGACTCTGGACGGATCCACAGCAACGTGCGACAGCGCTGGCTCAACGGTACCTCCTAAACATTACATTGGGTGTTTTTGAAAGGAGAGGATTATTAGTCATATTTGTGATGGTGAACTTTGTCAACATGGATGGTGAAATATGTCAACAGCTAATGGACGGATTGACTTCATCTGTCTCTCCACAGGGGAGCCTCTGGTCGTTGACGCCATGACGTCTTTTGCTGAGCTAACTGATCAAGCCAGGTTGGTTTGGTAGATGTAGACTGCTGATCAAGAATTAATGCAATAAATAGCAGTGGAGGTTTTGTCACATACAGTCTCAAGGTGGCGGTGGGCTTTCTGAATTTCGGGGACAATCTCAATGAACGTGAATGTCGCTGACTGACTGAGTGATTAAGTTGCAGCATCAGCTGATTGTTGGGAGTTTCCACATTGATCGAAATGATTCGGTGCGAGCACAAGCAGTGTTGCCAACTTAACGCCTTCGTCACTACATTAACTGACTTTTCTGACCTCTGTAGCGACTTTTCTTTCCCCCCAAAAAGCACCTAGTGACAAATCCAGCAAATCGTCAGTGCGAGGTTGTGCTTTCCATCCGCAGGCACACCTCTCCTTTGTGTTGACCCACAGTAGCTGACGTGAATGAGCTTCTAGCTTCCCCTCTGAATTATCATTTTACAAGTAAATACAACTGAAGTCACAGCTCAGTCTTTGTCTTTAACTGATGTGTTTGGTGATTTTGTCAGACGACGTTGCGGTTATAAAAATGAGGATTTTAGCAGATGAAGAGCAGCGGCTGGTTAATACTGTATATGTGGGCGTGAAGGGCTGAAAGCGGCTGACACCAGGCTGAATGCAAATACAACGTGGTCCAGCCTTATACTAGGTTTTGACGTGGCCTTGTAGCCTTTGTTATTGCATGTCAGAGGGTCAGAACATTACAGGTGAAACTGATGGTGTTTTCCCTTCAGGACAGCTCTGCAGCACAGAGACTGGAGCCGCCTGGCACAACTGATGGACCAGAACTTTGAGCTGAGGAGGTGAACTGTACATTTTGATTTGAGGCATTCGTATTATGGTTACACTCACAGCTAAAGCAACAACACATCCCACAGATCTGTCTACACTGACGACTGTCTGGGTCCTGGGAATCTCAAGATGGTTCATCTGGCGAGGAAGGTGTGTGCTCAGAGATTCCTGTACCTGCAAAGAGCAGAGCATGTTTTATTAACCAGTGTTTTTTCTCCATCTCCCTCTGTGTGCGCCTGCAGGAGTGTTTTCTGTTTATGCATTCATAAGGTCTCTGCTGTTTCTTGCAGTTTGGCTCAGCAGTGAAGTTGCCAGGCAGCGGGGGAGCTGTGGTGGGTCTCTGTCTGGACCAGGCGAGACTGGTGAGCTGACATTCCCGTATCTACGCCCAGTCTGAGGCCGCGGGGTGGGAGCTGAATATTCATTTTGACATACCTGTGTTGTGGCTGCGCACTCATGGGACGGACAGTTGGACAGTTTCCGTCCGAATGGACAGGCTGCAGATGATTGTGTTGTGTGGGATTTCAAAATGTATTTAATTCTAGTATTATCTATTTTGAAAATAATAATAATTTGCAACTGAGTCTCATAGAAGGCTTTAAATGGATCATAAAGTAATACAATAAAAAAAGAATGAAAAATAAATAAACAAATGTTGGACAGGTGTGATATACACTATTCATCTTTCCCATAAATTTGTCCTGTAGCAGTCGAATATAAAAAGTAATTCTTTTTATCCTAAAGATTTCATATACAATGTCAATTTAATGGTCCACTGTAGGTATTTCTGGTTTATAATCTTTCTAGTGCTGCCTTTCCAGATTCTGAAATAAATCTCCAGTCTCTAGTTCAAATGTTCACCTGGAGCACTTTTGGCAGAACTTTACGGACATGACCAGAAAGTAGAGAAGCTACACTGTCCGCAGTTGATTCAAATATATTCTACCTCATACTTTGGTTATGGCAAAAATTTCCATCTGTAAAACTTTAATATCAAAAGTTACTTCTCTTTTCAACCAAATGGAGAAAAAGCAGCTGTAAAGTTTCATTTTCTTGTCATTTTTTAACTTGCTTAATTAAAAATTAAGCTGTTCTGAGTTGTAAATTCTGTATTAGTTTGTGTGTATTCATGCACCTGTCTGATACTGTTTGTGTTTGTTCCACTAGGTGGAGATGAGACAAGCTTTCCAGCAGGCAGGCTGTGTCTTCTGTGTCATCGCACCATACAACCCATCTGCCAGCGCTGTTGGTGGCCAAGACTAACCTCATACCAGCCCTCAAAGCCAACTCACGGCACAGTGTGGCCCTCAGTGTGCCTCGCAGAGCCCCAGTGTCATTTCATAGAGTTTACTATCAGTAAAATTGCCAGAAAAGATCATGATCAGTTCTGAAATGATCTGAAAACCATAAATGACCATCAGGGTTTCTATCAGGACTTTGATAATTTACTTGATTTACTAAATTGACTAAATGATAATAGTTAAAACCAGGTCCCAAGAAAATCAGTGAATGTCCACTTTGCAAATAATCATTATAATTAGGTGTGGCGAGCTGAGCCCTTGTGTCAAATTTATTATGCACAACAATGTAAAAATTATGTAATTATCTTTCTACATGTGATACAATTGTATAGACTTAATACCATTATTATTATAATTATATAATGAATGTAATTTTTGTACACAAATTAAAAAGCAACTTCTATCCCATAGTGTTTTGTCATATGTATATGAATATTGTGTAGTAGTCTATTAAAAAGAATAAATAGATATTACACACACTCACAGTATAGTTGAGGGTAAACTCATCAGCTCAAACTTAAAATTACATGTAAATCCCATCTATTATATTCTGTTCTGTACTGTTCCTCTGTATAAACCCAGAGAGCGGATCTAATTTGCTGTTTCTTCCAGTGGGCGGAGTAGCAGGGATCTGCCTGGCCGCGCGGCGCTGCTCTCCGCTCCGCTCAGTGTCGTTGCCGTTACCCGTCCACTCATGCGGACCCCGCTGAAGCTGATGGACTAGCCGGAGGTCTGGTGGCTGGCGGACTGTATTGGGCTTATAGCGGACTGTGGGTGACCCGGCGGGACCATGGCTGCCAAAGAGGACCTGTACAGTAAAATCCTCCCGCGGAGGCTCCGGCAGAACCGGTCGGGCTCAGTGAAATGTGGCTCCAACCTTGATGTGCTGTTATCCATGGGCTTCCCCAGACCAAGGGCGTAAGTAGCCGGACCTGAACACTGTGTGTGTGTCCGTGTGTGTGTGTGTGTGTGTGTGTGTGTGTGTGTGTGTGTGTGTGTGTGTGTGTGTGTGTGTGTGTGTAGATTAGAAGCATGTCAGAGGTCGTACGGAGACCTGACGGGGACATGGCCGGTGTCTGAGCTCAGAGTAACGGTTATTCATGGGAGTTAACGGACGGGTCAGACGCAGCATCCCTCCGCACGCGCCGTGTCTCCGTAACGGTTCGCACGGGGCGCAGCTAGCTGGTACTCCCGGTCCACAACAACACACATCCGAGGAGCTGAACAGAGTCGAGCATTAAGAGTTAGATATTTTTTATTAAAAGTAGAATAAAGTCGGGTTTAACCGAATAAGGAGCTATTGTGGAGCTAAACACAATTAGCAAGAATAAAAGTTAACAGAAGTGAAACGTTAGCATCAAATACAAGAAAAACGCACATTTCACTATATTTTACTTTTTTAAAATACCCTTTACCTTAGTTTAAGTTGTCGCTCTCGTGTTAAAGCTTAATTTAAAAAATACTTTTTATTTAAGTAAATGTTTTTTTTTGCTCATTTTTGTGAAATCTGCCGTAAATAGGCAACTTATGTCATATTTCAGCCATGTTCCTGAGGAGCTATCATACATGAAGAAAACTGGAGTCAGGAGTCATGAAGTCATGACTCTGAGTGTGTGTGTGTGTGTGTGTGTGTGTGTGTGTGTGTGTGTGTGTGTGTGGTGTGTGTGTGTGTGTGGAGGAGGGCGGGGGGGGATCACCCTGTGTCCTCCGCTGTTTCTGAATGGAGGGACTGTCTTTGACTTGGCCCGATCAGTGAGTTCATATCTGTCCTGTCGGCTACAGGCTCTCACTGTAAACACAACACTACTGTCTACTGTAAATCACCTGCAGCAGTTTACACTCACTTTACACTCAGTACCAGAATTTATTCAATTAGCAGGATTTAGCATTTTCATGCTAGGCAGTTGTTGGTGATATGTTCACAAACTTTTTATGTTGTTGAGGAAGGAAGTAGAGATGCTAAAGAGCACTAGCCGTGCTAGCACAGGATGCTGGGCACTATTTATAGATTGAATGTCATTTTGTGTTTAAATCATATCTGTTGTCACGTAACTTGCTAATGTTAACTACCTAGCTGTTGAAAAGGTGATATTTGTAAGTTTTGCTCTTGCTACGTAGCTAACGTTAGCAATAGCTGCTGTTACTTACCAGTCTAGAGGAAACGGTGCAAGTTCAGCATCAAACTTTATTCCTTTGCTCGCCGAGAACTGTTTCCAACATTTGAAAGAAAATCTCTGGTTTGCTTGTATTTCTATCAGTTATTGACCATTTCATACTTAGTTATATGTAGGTTTTGCTATTGCTACACGCTAAAGTTAGCATTAACAGCTATTTACTTAACAGTTGAGAGGAAAAGTTACACGTTTGGTGTCAAAATCTATTTTTATCACTTCTTTTCCTCGACTGAAGTTAGCATGCTAACCAGCTAGCGCAGGTCTGGCCGGCCTGTCTTTTCACTTTCCGATACCGAGTCACTGCAGCATTGAGTTTTGACATATGTCCATATGAAGTTAATATTGCAAACTTGATAGGAAACAATTACACATCCAGCAGATACAGAGCAACAATAATATCTATTCAGAGCGATCAAAATCCATATTTACTTTTCTTTTTGCTTTGTTTATCCAGCGCATGTGAAGCACTGATCAGCTAAACACCTGGATATTTATCTCGATGTTTAGCTGCTAAATGCTTTGCAATGTTCACTGGCTAACCGTTAACTTGGTCTGCCGTTTGATGCAAGATAAACTTTGTGGAGCTGAGCTGAACTGCACGGTCAGGTTATAATTATCTATTAAATTGTAACTATGAGCAACCCCTTTCATATTACACATCACGTCATTTGATCCACTGATATTATAAAAAATACTGATGACTGCAGCTTTAAAGAAAGATTAGAACTACAGAAGAAAGACTGTTATTTATTCATTAGTCATTAAACTCAGCTAATCTTTACCTACTGTATGCTTACTAGCATCTGTAACAATTAGTACTAAAAATCCAACCAATAATATAATGACCAACAATTATTTTAATTATTGATTAAACTGCTAATATTTCAAAATAGGTGCGGTTATTTTTCTCTCGATGAACTTATCAATTGTTGGACCAATTGTTAGTACTATTACTCTTTATATTACTTTTCATTTGGTAGAATTAAAGAATAAACATCGAAATCTCTGATGGACGAACTATGTATTGGCTGTGCTGTGTTTAATTTGACACAGATATATCTTTGGCATTTCTGCACTGTAGTTTCTTGTTATCAATCCCCTGGCATATACAACAATATTGATATTTCCACAAAAAGCTAATATTAGCAAACCGATTGATCGGTCAGACTCATAATATGTATTCTGTCCATGTGATTTGCACTGCATTTCTCATTAATCATCCAGAATCTTGGCTTTTCTTCTTCTTCTTCTTCTTCTTTTTAATCTTCTTCTGATTATTATTGTTATGATTATTATTATTATTATCATGTTTTTACCTCTACTTCTTAGTCTAAACAAACCTTAAATGTAAAAAACATCACTTCCTGTGTACCAGAGGATTTTCCAAGGAATGACCTCTCTGACTCTAGTTGGTCAAAACAGCAGATGGAAAACCTTTTATAACTCCTCTGTGGTAGAATCAGTATTGTGTCATATTAATTAGTGAAAGTGTCCAAACCTATTTTTGTCCATATTATGTGAAGTCAGGGGGGGAAATCTCGCCGGACTTCTCTGTTTTCAGTTCATTCACGCACCATTGGGAGTCTTTCCACCCCTTTCACCCAGACAGATGTCACACATCAGGAGGGTTTCAGTAAGTGTTTGCGAGTGTGTATGTCAGAGGAAGTGTGCTGTGGTTTGCTGAATGGACACAGCAGACGATGACAGGCCCCCAGGCAGGCATTGCTGGCCTAGAACACACTCCCTGAGGGAAGCCACAACCTCTTTTATATCAGCCCCTGACTGCCTGGCCTGGACACGACCACTTATTAATTCCCTTTCTCTTTCTGTCTGCCTCTCCTCCCTCCCTCTTTTTTCTGTCTAGAGCTTGACCCACTAAATTTCCTGACCAACTTCAGGTGTCCTGGTTCTGTTGTAAAAGGATTATTTATGTGTAGAAAGATTACATTTATCTGCTGCTGGTAGTCAGGCCATTGTTTTGGTTTGGGGGCATCCCCCACATGGCTCCCAGTGTTCACACAATAGAGATTAGATACACACTGGCTTTATATAATAGAGTGTAGTGAAATCAGTACAGGAGGATATACAAACAGTTGTTTTTACTTTGGCAAATTCAGAGCTTGGGGTGTTAAAAAAGTATTGATAGAACTAAGAATTTTGAAGCTGAATAGTTTTTGAGTATTGACCAAATTGTGTGCATAGCATCGATAATTGAAAAGTACCATTGAGAGTTGGCATTGAGCGCTTGTTTAGATAAACTTTTTAAAACTTATTTTAAATCAGATGTTTCCCATTCAATCTAAGGGAAACTTTTCCAACTATATTTTATCAAGGCAAAGTTCTTTAACACTCAGGCTTCTTAATATTAACGTTTTCTGCAAGCTTCACATTTTGCCAGTTCTTCATGAGGCTTGTTTGTTCACTGTTTACGGTAAATTTACTATTTCTTCCAAAAAAACACACATAAATTAATGATGCACTTACAAACACATTACAATGATACATTAAAAAAATCCAAGATAAATCTCATTGAATTAAACAAGGCTACCTTAAAAAAGACACTGACAACATGACATATTGACAACTTAACGTTAAAGATACAGAACAATAAATATATACAATATATATAATTTATGACTCCCAAAAAGCATTGCAACATGAACTATGAACGCTAATGAAAAACTATAATGAAAAAGTATTGTTTACGTATATGATACATATTAAACATTACGTTACATTACTATTGCTATTATTATTAACAGTTGATATTTCCATCATCTTGGAACCAGGAAATGACTGTACATCAACTCCAGGTTGAATCACTCTGAAAACAAAATCGATTGCACACATTATTCTTCCCCCCGGAGAGAAAAGCTTCCAGCAAGTCACAGGGTGCATCATCCCTGACTTTGTAAATGACAGTCTTGTGCATGTCAGCTAACTCTTAATGTAACGATCAATTATACATGAAACAAAGAGTCATGCTTGTTTTTACAAGAATAGTCTGACCAGGCTGCTTAAACATCTCTGCATGACATGCACAGAGAGATGAGTGTGTGCGTCATTGGGAACTAACAAGAAAGCTCAGTTAGCATCAGATCCAAGATTCACACATTATTCTTCTCTTCAGAGAGATGCCCTAAAGGATGCCAATATCTCTCTTTCTTTGTACTCATAAACTCTTGTGTTTGACTAGTTCAAATCTGATTTAAGTTCTCACTCTTAAAGACCCTTTTCTTCCAAAGTAAGAACAGATTTGGAACATTTCAGAAGTTTAAGATTCATTTGCATTGTGGTCCTTGTTGTAAAGTAGAGACGCGTACTTGCAGATAAAGATAATGTTATGGAGATCGAAGCAGAAGCACTTCGAAGCACATTTATTTCCATAAATCGAATCAGAATACATTAAAGGGGCTTTTTGTAAGTTTTGCTATTGCTACATAGCCAACATTAGTATTAGCAGCTGTTTACTTACCAGTACTGCCAAGAGCTTTAGCCTTCGTTGCGTTTACAATACAAGAGGCTATAATACGTCCTCTGAGCAGTGCTACATCTTCAGGTTAGACTGAAGACTGAAAATGCTAAAGTGACTCGGTATCAGAAAGTGATGAGATGAGCTGATCAGACTGGAGCTAGCTAGTTAGCATGCTAACTTCAGTAGAAGAAAAGAAGTGATAAAAATAGATTTTGATATCGTACTCGTAACGTTTCTTCTACAGTTGTAAGTAAACAGCTGTTAATGCTAACGTTAGCTGTATAGCAATAGCAAAACTTACATGTAGCTCCTCTAATTAAATATAGGAAATAGTCAATCGGTAGTGTTAGTGAGTGATGCTGAATGCACTGTGGATGGATATGGCCAGGTGCACCCAGTTGCAGAAATGTTTACTCCACCTAAGGGAGACACAAAACACAAACAGCAGCCAAGGACAAGACACAACCCTTGAGGCCATGGCAGAGCCAGAGGGCCGTCACAGTGAGCAGCATGTTAGCAGCAGCAGCTCCAGTTCTGTGTGTTTCTACACAAGAGCAGTTCAGACACAGTATTGAGCTGAATGTGAGGTTGGAAGAGCTCAGAGCCCAATGCACAGTCTCTGTAGTTACACATATAAAATGCAAGGAAATAGATTTGGAGCATAAAGATACGCTTTGGGTCGGGGTTACGAGCGTAGAGTGCGAGCAAAATTTGAGCAAGAGGAGAAATAAGAGGATAGTGTTTGTTCTGTCCGACGTGCAGGCTGAACAGTGCGGCTGAAACATCTTCTGTATAGACACATCATGAGTTTAGGATATGGATGTTTAACATTACGTGCACAGACTGGTGCAGTTAGCTTCTGCTAGGAGGATAGCTGAAAAGGCTGATGCTGCATGTCTTTAGTTGCCAGTGTTTTCAAGTAAGCTAGCTAGCTGCACAGCTTTCTCAGTTGCTCCATTATGATTAAATGTTTTCCAGGACTTAATAAAATATTAGGAGTTAAAAATAATATGAATCATTGAATTATAAATAAAAGAGTAAACTAAATTAAAATGAAAACACATTTTTAATTGATTGGAGGTTAAAGGTAAACTATAACACTTATCTAATTAATGTTTTCACTGTCCATTTGAACTTATTTAACTAACAAAATAATTAATTCTTGGCTTCAGTTATTTTTGACTTGACTGATGAACTTGTAATACATTTTCTCTGTTTTAGGACTCCTAATTGAATCATTAAAAAAGGAGTAAATGCTTCAGATTTTTAAGCTAAAGCTCTAAATCACTCCAAACATCATGCACATCTTCGCATCTTGACAACACAAACTTTTACACAAATCCTCAGTCTCCAATTACAGTTTTTTGTTACTCGGTCTTGTAGCCAGTATTTCTTCCTCCACTCCACATCCACTGTACCCACAGCTGTCTCATCTCAGTATTTTGAGATGTAAAGTTTTAGTTGTAGCTCAATAATTAAAGTTAGTTCTCTGTTTAAAACTGTGTCATCTTCTCTTGTACCCCCACCAGAGTAGTTGACATCCAAAAGATGTTTCATAACACTAAACAAAATATGCCTTATAGCACTTCTAAAATGGGACTGAAGTCACATTGTAGTGTGTCGCATAGATGTGCCAACACAGTATTTACTCATTTCAAAGTTGGGATACTGATTAGTTGGCCTTAATTTAGGTCGACATGTCAGTAAGATTTAAGTTCTTAAGTTCCGTCAGATGGACTCCCACTCACTTCCTGTGTAGATAACATGTTTTTTTTTTTTGTTTTTTTTACTATACTGGTCATAAAATTGAAAGGTACATTCGAAAACAGAGATATAGAGAGATAAACGCTCAACCTATCTGCATGTACTGTGCTGTATTTGCACTATACGCCTTCTCAGTGGCCATTTGATGTATTTTCTACCCTTTCACAACAGCTGTCAGCATAGGAAATGTGTTTTCTGTGCAGCTCAGCTCGAGTGTTTCATATTTGCTGATCTGAAGGAGGAAAGGAAAATGTTTACGTACAGTATGTGGGTTCAAGTCCGCTACATCTGTGAGAGCTGCGTACGGTATATCCCAGCTATGGGGGCCTGTGAAGTGCTGTTGAGTTGGTAACTCTCATGAATTATTGAGTCACTTCCTTGTTTTTTTATCCCAGTATCTTTGAAATGCAGATGAACATGAGCTTATTCTGAAGATTTCCATTCTGCCTTCACAAATTGGTTTCAGCACTTTGGGACTATTTGAAGAAGACGATATATCCATTATTACATTTGATGTGTCATCATTATATGTCTGCATCAGTGGGGAGCCTTTAACAAGGTCATATAAATGTCATTAGTCTCCTTCCTGAAATAGGAGAGGTGCATCTATGTCTGGATATAGCTGCTGTCGTTCACTGGTGCAGCTCCACTGCAGCTTGGTGATCATATCATGGTTCATTTGAAGCTCTGTCCGGAAGCAGGGAAACAGACAGCACTATCAGATTATGAGGCCATTGTCTCCACTCAAGTGTCTCACCGTGGTCGTATGAAATTCAAGGTAGTGCAACTGGCTCGGTTCAGACAGGTCCGTGCTACAAATTACCCACAAACAAATGTTTTCCCTAAAAAAAAAACCCATTTTGTTTAAAAGCGTCTTCTGCTGCCTTATTTTACCGCAGGCTTCCCACGTGTCCTGGAAAACCTGGAAAACAGTTGACCAGTTTTCCAGTCATGGAAAACACATTGAAAATGACAGAAAAAGTTCGGGGAAAGTTCGTATTGACGTTCAAACGGTAGACTAGCTTATGGACGACAGTAGTTTGAAAAGGCTGTTATCGGAGTCACATCACATGCTGCAGGATGATTTGCTTAAGTATTAAATATTCATAAATAGTTACAAATAAACAGCAGTTAGTAATATTATTCATGTAAGGGCATTTTGATAATACTGGGACACGCAAACTCTTCATAATGTTTTTTGAATGTAAAAGCAGGTTTTCAAGGCAGCTACTAGTTATTTATTCATTTATTTATTTATTTATAGTGATTTTAGAGTGAGGAGTCAGTTGAACTTTATGTGAAAAAAAAATAGTCAAAACTGACTTAAAATGGTTAATAACTCGCAGCCTTTTGCGAGTTTAATAGAGAAAATATTCATCTGCCAAATTCTTGCACAAGTTTCCGTCCAAATGTAGCCTGAATTTGAAACGACTTTTCGGAAGATCCTCGGAGGAAAATGCAGATTAATGTGCGATTCTATCCACTGATGTTAAACAAATATTAGGAGATAGATGCATCAAGATACAGTAAAGTGCTGATGGTGTTAATTCTCGCATTGACTATTTAACCATTGCAGAAGAAGACTTTATGAAAAGAGGGTTCGGTCAAACTTCAGATGATTCATGTTTATGTCGTGTATTAAGGTGAGGACGGTTTCCTCATCACTCAACACACGTCTGATGTTTTTCATCTGCTGCTGTTTTCCGTCTCTTCACTGGACATTTAAATCACACGCTTCTTGTACACCATGATTAATTCACCAACTCTGTTTCCGTTGGACTTTGTGCCATTTTGTTTTTATCAACACATCAACGTTTCCACTTCAGACAAGCATCAAAACGTTTTGAATTTCTTGTGTTTCCACCCTCTCGTGTTTCGCAATTAAAATTGCTCATTAAAGCAGGTGGATGTAAACAACATACATGACACATAGTGAGTGTTTTATTCCATTGCCCCCAGGTCTGAAATAGAAAATATTACTCTTAGTGTGTACTGTTAGCATTAGTAAATGCTAGTGGAGACTGATGCTGTGCTGCTGTCAGATTTTTATTACCAGCTCCATGTATCTGTCTAACCTCTGAAAGCAGCTCCCAGGACAGCTGCCTTCCCGCCTACAGTTGCTGAGCCAGCAGCAGGTTTCATTTAGGCCTGGAGGCTGCTGGGATTGACAGCTGTCCTCTGCCTCCCTCTGCAAACCCCCCAACCACAACACAACCCACCACCAACGTCTCACTGCTTCTTTTTCGCTCAGCTCAGTACTTTGATAAAGGTTAACACTTACAATAAATTACCACTAAAAGGCACCACAGTCTTAAAAGTGCTTACCTCCGACAGACAGCTGCTTAATGTAAATGAAGAAAACTAAGAAAAGGCAATAAAACAGGCTTTTCATATGACTAAAAAGTAATATACAGACAATCTTCAGCAATATAAGCAATACACTCAAACCATATCACAATAAAATGCTAAATTAATCATAATCACTCTTTATGATACTATAATATTCTACACTATAATAATGTAAAGCAGTTTGCAAATTGAGATTATGTATATAAACGGGTGTTATTCAAAATTAAGTCACACATTGTGTTAAAGGTCTCATATAGTCTAAAGGTCTCTGGACTTCCTGTAACTTTGTGATGTCACAACAAAGCAGTCACCGCTCTCAGCCACACCCAAGCCTCGCCCATCTGAAGCCACCATCCAGCATTTGCAGGATGTGGTTTCTTTGAGTGTTTTACCTGAAATCTGATATATTTTTATTCAATTGCTCAGAAAACAGTCAGCCAATCAGAAGAGAGGCTCAGAGCCTCCTCTCTTTTATATATATATATATATATATATATATATATAAAAGAGACCGTCGTCATCTGCTGCAGTGGAAGGTCTAGATTTCAGAAATGATTATAAAATCAATATGCAGAGAAATAAAAATGACAGAATGAAATGTTGCAGTCGGCCTGCAGTGTAAAAAGTTGTGCATTACAAATGATACTGAAGGGAAGTTGTACCACAGTCAGCCTGAACTGAACTGAACCCAAGTAAGATCACACAACAGTTCTACTTGAACAGTTTCAGGAGCTAAATAATGTGCTGTGGCTGTTTAGGACAGGAACGTACAGCTGTTCAATATCTTGTTATAACTGTGAGGAAAAAAGGTTATAGGTAATAAACACAGCTGTAGTTGTTCATAACTTTATCACTTAATAAGATGAAACTTTCATTGTATAATCAGCATTTTATTGTCATGGCAGACCAAGTCATTTATTCTTAACAAGAAACATTTCTTTTTATAGCAAGATAAGTTTATATATGTATTTATTTATTTTAGCGAGAAACTAGTGTGTGTTTCTATAACGTGTAAAAGATCCTGTCAAAGCAAACACTGTAGCACTTTTTCCAATCAATAATCAACTGAACTGAGGGGATTGTGTATCTGTTATTCTATCTAACTCTAACACTACCTTGGTTATTGACTGTTTCAGTGTTGGCATGACCTTGAGTTTAGTTTAGTTCTCAGTGCCAAGTTAAACCTGCTGGGATTTCCCTCCTGATAGAGCACTTAATCCAGGACTCAGGCTCGTATTCATGCAGCATTAGGGTTTCCCTTCAGCTGATTGATGACAAATAACACAACCTCTAAGATTCGTTCTTGTCTAGAGCCCCTTACCTTTTATATGTCTGAGGCCAATACAGTCTACAGGTTGCAGTAATACCAGAATCTCACTATGTCTCACACTGAGCACGAGGTAAAACCTCATGTAAATTTGTAAATGACTCATTGACAATTTGTTTGATATAGACTTCAGTATCTTCACGTTAGACAGAAATGTTGTGCTCTTCTTTTAAAGCCTGTAGTATCACTGTTTATTTGTATATGTGAATGATTGCAGTAGTAGTGCAAGTGGTTGTTGTGATCTCTTTTCTGTTTGGCTGCGTCGGCCTTAACAGAGATTTATTTTGTATCTGTTCCCTGGTGTGATTAAGCCGATCCACCTTTTCTCACTCAAAAAGAATTGAGAACAGAAAGCTCTTCTCCTTCTTTTGCGTTACTATTTTGAACATGTAATTTATGTCTTTACCAGAATATACTTTTGCAGAGAATGGAAACATTCAGAGAGCTATCGGCCCACTGTTACAGACAAATGTGGAGTTGATGAAAAGATGTTGAAAAGTGACAAATCACAAATTCTCTAATAGCAATGAATGCTTTTCCTGTGCTGGTGTTGAGGCTGTCATGTGTGCACAAGCCAAGGATATGCATAGACATGTACACATGTCAGGTAGATAAATAACCAGCTCCAAACATTAGCTTTTTTGGTCTCCTGTGTGTTTTGACTCCGACTGGTTTCTGTCTGTTTCTAATGTAATTCTATTTTTTCTCAGCGTTGTTATTTCAGTTGTAACAAATAAATATTGTTTCCAGTCCCTAACACATTTCAGATTTTACTGAAGCCTCGTACTCAGTGATTGAAGTTATGCCACTACGACCGACACTAGCACAGCAGGATGTAGAATAGTCTCTTGAATTGGTCTTCAGCTCGCTATAACCTGGTTGTGCGACAGGAAGTTAGTTAGCTCGAGCTGTGATCTGATGGTTATGATGCAGTTTCTTAAATATTTATTGGTCGTCCATAGGAATCGTGTTCAACAGGTTTCTCCGCACAGCCTGAAAATATCATCTGCATAAAACAGCAGCTCTCTGCAGCTGCAGTCCAGCTCCCCTCCAACGACACAGCATCAGCCTTCAGACCATTATTATTCAAACCCTGCTGTGTCGCCCCTGCTCATGAGCCGACCACAAGCTCTCCCGCACACTTTAAAAATTCATTTTCTCTTTCGCAGTTTTTCAAGTCCTACTGTGCAAGCTCAAATTTATACAGTGTGGGGCAGTCTGGTGGGAACAGAGCAGACTCTGCATCTGCAAAATAAGAAAATCATGTTCAACTCTTTTGTGCTTTTTCTTTTATAGCGCTAGGTAGATCAGGTAGACACCTCCTGGGAAACTGAAAGGTGCGCTGGTCCCATGTTAGAGCGGCTGTCTCTTGCGCTCGCTCTCTCTCTCTCTCTCTCTCTCTCTCTTTTTTTTTTCAGTACACAAGCACACACAACTAATCTGTGAACACAGTTGCTGTTTTTATTTTTGCTTTTGTAAAGGAGGGCACTACAGGGTTGAAAGGATCAGGAGCTAAAGTAGATTTGATGTGGCATTTAATCTCATACCCAAGTTGTGTGTGTGTGTGTGTGTGTGTGTGTGTGTGTGTGTGTGTGTGTGTGTGTGTGTGTGTGTGTGTGTGTGTGTGTTCATTCACATATTGTCATGTGTCAGGGGCTTTTACCTCTGTGTGTGTGTGTGTGTGTGTGTGTGTGTGTTGTGTGTGTGTGTGTGTGTGTGTGTGTGTGTGTGGGATTGTTTTTATATTGCAGTACAAATCTGAGTACACACTGAGTACACACTAACCCATGGGGACTCATCATCACCGTGGGGACTAAAATGGAGGTCCTCACAGGTCCAGACTGCTCTTTGAGGGTTAAGACTTGGTTTTCGGGACCAGGTTACAGTCAGGTTTAGGTTCGGGTCGGGTCGGGGTTGAGGTTTGGTATTTAGTTGTGATGGTTAAGATTAGGTTAAGGGGATAGGGAATGCATTATGTCAATGAGCTGTCCTCACGGGGATATAGAAACAAACGTGTGTGTGTGTGTGTGTGTGTGTGTGTGTGTGTGTGTGTGTGTGTGTGTGTGTGTGTGTGTGTGTGTGTGTGTGTGTGTGTGTGTGTGTGTATTCAGTGATGACTGAGCCATCTGTGCCTGTAGTACCTTTGCCAATACAGTGACTGGAGCAGCTCCAGCAGCCAGCTTCCTCTAGCTCCTGCCGTCTGCCCCTCGCACTCACTTCTCTGAGATACGGCAGGAAGCTCCTCCATCTTGGACCGGCTTCCTGCTCCATTCTCCCTCCCGCCGCGCTCCAGTAATCCTGCTGGATGAACTGGATTGAAACGATTGTGGGGGGAAAATAGATCTGAAGAGACGTTTAATTACAGGCCTGATTGGATGTGGATATCGCTGCCGTTAACCACACAGTAAATGCTGCCGGTGCTCTTCAGTATTTATGAATATGAATTTTCAGACCGCTGTGATATTTGCTCTACCTACACCTGCTATTTTAATACAGCAGATAAGGAATCAGTGTGAGAAAAACAGAACAAGTATCTTCTGTTTCCTGAGACTCAGGGTGACCAAGCTGATGTGGTAATAAAGTGCAGCTCCTGTGTGACTGCACTTCAGTGTTACATGCTATCTAATCTGTAGCTACATGTAAAGCCGAGCACCGTATCTTGACAGGAAAAACAGCTCAGCCTTTCATGGAGAGTCACTCATGCATTCTGGATCAGGCCAAAGGCTGTTTTATGTTGAGAGAGTACGGCCATTAGACAAAGCATTAATACAGAGAGAAAGTGCATCTCTGCAAAAGACCAGTAAGTTTTCCAATAATGTGCACAAGGTATCGATAATTTTAAATACGACATGTCCTTCAATAATCAATGATTTTGGCTTTAGAGAAACGCAACAAGGAAGCTTCATAAATAGAACTGACGTCACCTCTAGTTTCCTCTCAGTTACACGGAAACGGTGGATATGCATGAGTAAGTATTTTATAATGGTTAACCTGCACAAGGCCACTGTGATCTTTTAATGAGCTTTATAACCTTTTAATATTGACATATAAATAATTTTTCATGTTCTCGTATGGCAAGTTTTACACGTCTACAGCTTCAGTCTGAACATACCTTCAGAAATCCATCATTATTTTGAACCTTGAATATTTTACTGTCTGCAAAGGCAAAAACAAAGGCCTGCTCAATGTACCATAAGTATCTGTGCTTAAACTTATTTTTTATGTACATTTTGGATTTTAAAAGTATTTTCCATGTGTACTACATGTGTATAATTCCAAACTATAAGATTTACTTCTACTACTTATTTTAGAAAGATAATAAAATATGTTGAGATTACATTTTTGTTGAGTATAACTAGTGTGTGGTCAGATAAGATGTGGTATATTGCCACTACATTTTGATACCAGAGACATTGTGGGTTGGAAAAAGATGAAGTGATCTGTGAAAGTTAAAGAAATTGAATAAAAGTTTAATCTTAATCTCTATTGTTATGATTAGCAACTCACATAGCTTCAAAAAAATTTGATTTACATTTGATTATATTTGAAAATGTGCCTTTAATTTGACTTTTTTTTTAAATGTTTTGGCATTTTTAAATAAAAAAATAAAAACTTCATTAAAATTAAATTTCAAAAGCTCAGAATAGGATGAAAAAAATAAAATACAGATAAAAGTGCATTATTGATTGTATTATATTTATGTATTAACTGAAACAGATTTGTACTGTTTGACTGACATGAAATGGTGCAGTGTCAGTAATAGTGAGGACGTGTCATGTTAATGATCAGGAAATAATGAGGCAAAAATGTAATTATTCATTAATTAATTAGTTTTGTAGCTGATCAACATTATGTATTGTATGTTTTAGAAGGCATTTATTAAAAGCATTATATTGATAATTTTAGTCTCTAAACTGTAGAGGATGTAGCTTGTATCATGTGTTTTCCAGTAACCTAATATACTCACTGACAAATACAAATGATTTATTTAAAGGTTTTATAATATGTTGAAGTGTCACATCTCTTATTATACATTATTATACTATTCTGCTGTGACCCTAATGTGTCACATGTAGAGTGTCATAGTTGGTGCGTGTGCTTCCACATGCTGCATGGGATGAGAACAATTGTGTTTAGCGCTCCAGTTCATAGGAATATGGTTTAATCTTGTACAGTGAGATGCTTGTCAAATTATTTATAATGGTTTGGACGGTGAAATGTAAATTAATGAACACGGCAGATGCTGTAAATTTACTGTGCATGCAATTATTAGTTTGTTTACAGACTAGTTTTATTTTTCACTAAAAGCATCATACAGAAAAAAAACAATCTCCCCTTCACACAATTAATGCACTGAATTTTAAATTAACAAAACTTATGCTCTGCAACTCAAAGTGTATGCTAACAATGTTCATGTGTGATGAAAGGGCCATTATTCAACTCGTTCATGGGTGAGAACGATAATCTCCACTGTTGCCTGTGATTATGTTAGAAGCATGAGCTTCTCTTGAAGTGTGCACAGTCGTCTTTGTCTTATTAGCAGTTTTCATCATTTGTGTGATGCTCCTCCAGTCGTGTCTCTCTTCATTTTCTTCAAGAGCTCTACGTGATGTCTTGAGTGCAGGAACAGGGTTGTGTGAGACCACTTTTCTCACGGTTCTCACATAACCACAAACTGTTCAATTGGTTGTTGTTCAGGATGTGAATCACTGATCTAATTAAGCTATGTGAACCGATGAAATCATTTTTCCAATGGGTGGATTAACTGAGATACTATCTTAAATTTTTATTCTATATAAACACTGAATAAAAAATGCCATGTTAACATGAAAGGCGTCCCTCACGTTTACATGCACAAAACATTCCAGTTCTTTGTCCTTATAAAAAAGACAATATTCCTACAAAGCTGTTTACGTTGCAACTGAAAATTCATATTCCACTAATATTCCTGTTTACATGTAGCTGTGCCAAGGAGCAACCTCCAGGGCTGAAAAATGAAGCCAATACTGAAGAACAACTGCAGTTCCTCTTAATGACCACTTGAGTTTGGATCCAGCAGTGAATCGATCACCATAGACTCCCCCAGAAATAAACATGTTTACAGCCTGGTACAAAAAACTGTTTTGGTCTCTAAAGCTAATTTCCTCCCTCATGACAACTGTTTATATAACTCACCTGTTTACATTTTTCACATTATGTATAATTGAGGGCGTGCGGCTTTGAGTGACAGGTGGGTGAACGTATGCTTTCCACAAACCAACATGCACCAAAGTCTCGGCTCCACCTCTTTGCCCATTTTTGGATTAGCCGTGGAGCAGTGGAGCAGCTCACTCTGAGCTTCAAAACCACTCTTCATAAACCTGTGGGTGACATCACCGCGGCTATGTCCATCTTCTTATACAGTCTGTTGCGATAATTATGCATATCCAAAAACCTGTTGATATCCAGATATACAGTATATATGGAATATACTGTTTACATGACCCAAATCAGATTCTGAATATTGTCACATTCAGGATAATAGTGGAATATTAGCATGTAAATGTAGTGTATAATGAGTGTATGATGATCCCAGGAGTTGGTGGAGACCAAAACAGAGCTAATAGGAGATTGAATATTGAAGTTTCATTCATCAGCTGGACAGAAACATGACTGCTGGAGTCTCTCTGTGTCTGCTGGATATGAAATCAGATAGAGTTTTTACAGCAGCAGACTTCACAGTGATGACAGAAGTGGAGCTGTGTTCTGGCTGTTGATGAGAGCCAGTGAGAAAAATGGCTGTTAGTTCAATATCAAGCTTTTAACAGTGGAATATGAATGAGATTCTTATGCCTTCCATTAGTGTGTGTGTGTGTGTGTGTGTGTGTGTGTGTGTGTGTGTGTGTGTGTGTGTGTGTGTGTGTGTGTGTGTGTGTGTGTGTGTGTGTGAACTAGTTTATCCGTGTGTGGATAATTGGAGCCGAATCAGTGAGTGAATAAGTTGTCTGAACACTGAACAGTCTCTGTGGGTTTGGGTGGCTGGAGCGTCTGTCGTCTTTCTCCGGCAAGGACCAATTAGGATTAATGAGTTGGGAGGACAAACAACGCAGAAATGAGTTGTGGAGAAAGATGCTTATTGTTTCCCCGAAGACGCCAACAAAAGGCTCTAAACCCAGAGTTCTGTTAGCTAGCTAGCTGACCATCTGTTTTTTGATCTTAAAAAGTCTTTCTGTGAGGATCATCTTTAGATTCAACACGCTGTCAAGGCAACACTGAATAGATGAGCTAGCTGCTGCTAACTGGCTCTTCTCTTTGACACTGAATAATAACCCACACGCACAACCTGAACTAGCTAGGCAGCTAGCTATGAAGCTAGCATAGGCAACATTTTTAATTTAAAGCTACTTGTATGTAACTTTTTTCTCTAATATTTTTTAGCAGGGCTGAATGATACAGTATCACTTCAAATCAATATCACGATTATTTCAAACTTCTACCTTGATTACAAATAATGATCTCTTTTTTTGAGCCATGCGCTCTTCACATTCAGCAATGTGATTTTGTTCCAAGTGATTAAACAAATTGGTGGTGTTACCTTTGGTAGCTATTCATGTTGCATTCACTACTGTCTGGTAGTCGTGACTTATAAAACCCAATCAGGAGGCGAGGCGGGTGCCGGTCCATGCTACAACGCAACCCCAGCGCTTTCAAACTAAAACAGATCCAGCAGCGTTTCAGTTTTATGGACTTGAAAACTCTATAGAGCAGCGTGGACACCATCATGTTAAAGTGATGCAGCTGAATGAATGTAGACTAACGTTCGTTGGACCGGGAGCAGTTGCATGACTGAACAAGAGGTACTATTTCTTTAAGGGGACAGTTAATGAACGCAGCATTGGGTAAAGTATTAACCGAAGTAACCAACATGAGCGAGATTAAGTCGAGATGTTCTAGACGTCAGTTTTGATACTTTTTCAGTAACTTGTCCAGCCATTTTTTGAGATAATTTCTGCATTAGCTGAAATGGCAAAAATAAGTCAAATAAATGAAGTTCACATCTAAATTTTATTTAAATTAAAGTTGAAATCTTAACTGTTATTGTTCTTCAGCTGCTCGGTTTAGCTGCCACGGTGTTGAAGTTGGGTTTGTATCCTGTTCATTTAGATTTGTGGATGTGAAATCTGAAATGAAATGAAAGAATAATATCAAATATTCATCTCCACCCCACTGGCCACACAACAATCGCATCAAATATATTAATGTGGACATTAGTTCCCTTGTGATTGGCTGAGAAGTGAGCAGGGGGCGGTGACAGGTGACAACACCACTTTAATGAAAGTGATATGTAATAAAAAATAAAATTGAGATCATAAAAAAACTGACATTATGAGATAAACAAATAACTTTTGGAAAAGGGGGAAACTGAAAATGAAAATTTTTATAATCAAATAAAAATGAGCACCAACTTTTAATAGATTAAAAAGAACGATTAAACAAACATAATATCATTTATTCCATAATGTCATATTGTCACATGATTTTCATTATTAGAAATTAAACTGTGACAGTCATTCTTGTATATATTGTGTGGTTTATAAGCAAATGTCCCATTACGTAAAGTGTAAAACATTTACATCCCTGCACGCTAAACTCAGTCATCCATGCAGACGTTTGAAAGCATCCATGATGGTCATTTATTCATGATGCTGCATGGCTTCACTGTGCCGGCTAACATCCCATTCACAAAGTGTGTTTCCATGTAACTTTGACAAACGCTGTCAAGGAGGCAACGGACTAAATTCTGAAGAAGATGCTTCATATTTAAAATTGTCACGACTTGGCACCAAACATAATCTACCAGCAGCTTAAACCCAAAAATATCTCCATAGGGATTCATGCCGATCTTAAGTAACCAAGCTAAAGTGTAGCGTATACAATATGTGTGTGAGCTTTTGTCTCGCTGGACACTCCCTGGAACAATGTACAGTAAAACAGGAAAAAGATTATCAGTTCTATTATTGTGAGGACGGAAGTTTGTATCCCCATCCACCACACACAGCACAATGCTGGCTCAGTATAGAAACAAGAGTCTCTGAGAACAAACACACACACTTCTGCCAATACAACCAGAGAGCTACTAAAGCAGCTTTGGGAGCAACCTTGGAAAAAAAAAAAAAAAAAACCACCCATTCACTGCTATCGAGCATCAAACACACTGCAGAGACGCTTTCAAGCACCTATTTTCTGCTGTTCTAAGCAGCATGTCGAGCTGAACGCAGGGATGTAGTGAAGTGAAAGGCAAACACATTACAACTCGTTTTGTTCTTTTTATTTGTAGAGTAAAGCCTAGTTACCCTTTTTGTCTGACGTAAGTGCAGGCCCAGTTTCTCATAACATTACCACACATTTGTATTCTTGTATAATTAGCACAAAACCTTCGTTTTCATTTTTAGCTCAGTTTTTGGGTTGAGGTTAGATTAAATTACATTAATAGATGTTATTTTGGTGAGAGTTACACCTGGTTTTGTTACAGCCTGCTCGTACATGAGCTCACTGTTTATGTTTTGAAACCCTCTTGTGACCTGCGATGATTTCTAAAGCAGTAAGCTGGGAGGGAAAAGTACAAATTCCCTGTGAGATCAGGCTGAAAAAAGAACTTACACCAGTCCACAGGGAAAGTGAGGCTCATATTTATGAATCCAGTTTTTCTTGGATGACGCACGTTTCTGCTGCTGCCAGTGACCATAACAACACTACATATTCATTTTGGCAATATTTAACAAGGGACAATTACTGGGGCTGTGATTCTTTTCTGTTTTAAACAGGCTGGATAACAAGTTTATTTTAAATGTCCCATATAGTCTAAAGGTCTCTCTCCATGTGTAGTGTGATTATAGATCAGCTTTAGCTTCTATATTAATACTGTGAAAGTATCAAAGCCTCAGTCCACAGAGAAATGCTCACAGCCTGTATTCAGAAACTGAGCCTTAAAACCAGCCGTCAGGACTTCTGGAACTTTGTGATGTCACAACAAAGCAGTCACCAAGCCCCGCCCACCTGGACCCACCATCCAAACCTTGCAGGATTTGGTTTCTCTGAATGTTTTTACCTGAAATCAGCTATATTTTTATTGGATCACTCAGAAAACAGTCAGCCAATCAGAAGAGAGGCCTCTCCTCTCTTCTGATTGGCAAAGAATAACTTTTGGGTGGCCAGGTTGTGGGTGGTCATTGATAAGTCATTTATGGTTCATCGGTTTCTCATTTATTACAAACCAACACTAAAAGTTAGTAAGTCATCTGGTATTATAAATGTTATTATTATTAGGTATAAAGTTAATATCACGATACAGTCCAGCCCAAATATTGTGATATACAATATTATCTCTGGTGGAAAAATAAGGCATAGGATGGGAAATATTGTGATATTTGATATTATCGAATTCTGGTCCAGGCCTCATTGTTTTATTATAAATGAAAGTCATTAATAATGGGTTCTTAGAGTAGTTTTTTACTTGTGAAATACTGCACTGCTGGAGTCACAGCCCTTTGATTAAACTGCTCACAGCTCATACACACATGCAGCTCTGCTCTGTATTGAAGGCAGAAAGGTTTGGGAGCCTCTGTATTAGGTTGTTATCTGTCTTCCTCTCTGTGTCAGTGTAAAACAGAGTGTGGTACTGCCTCTGTGGACACTGTGGTGACCTTCCTCATGGATTTCTGTTCACGTGTAAATAGGCCTGTTTATATTTTGATATCTGTGTGTGTGTGTGTGTGTTTGTGTGTGTGTGTGGTGGTTTGCATGCGTTCCTCTGTGCAAATGTGTGTGTGTTGTCAGATTTGTAAACAGGAAGTGTGAGGATGCATGCAGTCAGAGGACAAAGAGCCATGGGATTTCCCACAGTGACAGAACTGCTCAGCTGAACGAGGCTTCCCGTGAGTGGGTGGTGTGTGGTGTGTGCACTGTGTGTGTGTGTTTCCTTTAACATGGGTGGGCCCATTTATGGTCTGTGTAAATTCTGGACAGCTGATAAACAGCATGAGACCAACAGAGACCAATTATCACAGTGAAAGATTTTCATGTGTGTGTGTTTAATCTGATCAAAAGTTGGAACATATAGAGTTTGGGTTAAATGCCTCGAGTAGATTGTGTAATATTATAAATATGATCAATCACACTGCATCGTATTCATCAGTAGATCAAACTGACTGGCTCTGAATTTTAATGAAAAAGCAGAGTGTCAGCTGGTGTGGTATCAGTGCAGTTGGTGGTATCTCGGCCTGTTTTCACATGTGTTGCATTAATCTGTGGGAGCAGGCGAAACAAATAAATGTTGAGCAGTTGTCAGACAATGCAGGGAGGGGCTCAGAGGCTCAGAGCACCCCAAATTAGACACCATCCTCGCTGTCAAGACAACTGGTTCTGGCAGCTGGTTAAGGTTTGTTTTTTTTATTTAACAAGCCAGCTCGTCCTCTTCTAAACTTTAAGCCACAATACTTAAAATGTGCAGCATATACACAATGGTAATGTGCTCACATGGACATGAACTGTTGCCTATAAAACCTGCTGTATACAGCAGAGGACGGACAAGGGTTGCTGGTTCAAGCTACATCAGGGCCCCAGGCAGAGTTTAATTACATCTCATCAACCTGCTGCATTGTGAGGCCAAACAACTTTGTTCTGACATTGTTTCTAGAATAATGTCTCAGTAGCAAGACAGGGAGATCTCTGACCTAGATAATAAGTTTATATATTGATGAATACATTAACCATATCTTATCAGTTGCTTCGGTGCTATGTGTGAGGATCCACCCTGAACGAAACAAGTACATATCAGCATATCAGTGACGTTTTGGACCGATTACACAATCGTATATATGAATATGCACATACGTTTTTTTTTTTTTTCCATCGTGGTACAGGAATATTTTACTCACCATCAGATGTGTCACTTTGTAAAACCTGCAATGTAATTGCTTTTTATGGAGAGTTTTAGTGTTTCACAGTGATCTAAATGCTGTTTTGTGGTTTTCTGTTCTGATAACAGATAAATATGTAAATTTTTATATCACTGTCCCTTAAAGTCAGCAATTAGTGCCTCAAAACCAAAGATTTAAGGAAAGTATCTTCTTCATAAAATCATATCATGTTGGGATAAGAATGAACATTTTAACATTAACACAAATGTAACTGACTGACTGACTGACTGAGTGATAAAGTTATACCATTGGTCGACTGGCCGAATGTTGGATTTTCCCCATTGGTTGCTGCTCTTTCAAAAATATTTGGCGCAAATAAACAATATTGACAACTGAGCGCCTTTGTCACTAGATTTCCCAATTGACTAAGTCACTAAGTGACTTAGCTACCTTCCATAGAAGGTAGCTAAGTCATTAGCTACCTTCGTCATTATTCCCGTGAGCGAGAGGTCGGGCTTTCCCTCTGGTACACCTCTCTATTCTGAGATGAATGAGCTTCTTACTTTCTCTCTGAGTGATCATTTTACTAGTAATACACCTGAAATCACAGCGCAGTCTTTGTCTTTTGTCAAAAAACATCAGAGTTATAAAATCAGGATTTTAGCAGCAGCAGATCAGCAGCTTGGAAATAGCTTGCAGAGATGAGAAGTGTACAGAGGTCTGATAAACTCAGTTCTTTCTAACTTCTGAGTTCTGTCATTTTCTTTTCACCTGAGGACATTTATCTTCTTTATATAACTTTTCTCACATATGCACTCGTACTCCTCGTCACCTAGAAACAACCTTTGATGTGTGATATTGGTGGAGTTCCCCTTTAAGACTTTGTCTTCTTGCCTCTGTGGTCATTTTGTACATAAAACCTCATGTAGGCCTCAGGCATCTACTAATTTGCAGTGGCTCTAAATTGAAATAGGGGCTATTAAAAATACAGTATGATCAATTATTTTTAGATTTTTTTTTTTTAAAGCCTTTATGACACATCTCTGATTCACAAAATGACACTAAATGTCAGTCACAGTTAATTTCCTAAGGTGAATTCAGAACATTCTGCAGGCTACATATTGTGGAAAATGAATGACTGAAGATGTGGGCCCAAAGAATAGAAAAGTAAAGTAGCCCTAGGTTTTCTTGCGTTGATTGGGGTGGGTTTATTTTCTCATTAAACAGTGAGTCATTTTACTCCACTACATTACAGATGCAGGATGTCTGATGTCTGATTGAATAATCAATGGAAATACCATTTCATGTAGTGGTGAATTAATCTTTTAAGCTATTAAAATATTAAACAAATGCCCATCACAAGTTTCCAGAGCTCAAAGTGATGTCTTCAAACATCAAAAAGTTACATGAAATAAAGACGAACAAACTGAGTGAGAAGCTTTGCTGCAGAAGCAAATGTTCGATACTTTTACTTTTAAATTATAAAATAATTAATTAATTATCCCGTCAATGATTCAATCAAGCTGCTACGGTCAAAAAAAAAAATTCCATGCTGAAATTATCTTTGATGTCGATTGATTATGTGCTAGTGGGTGAATCAGTAGTTTAACAACAGAAAGGAAACGAGAGGTTTTTCAAAAGATCACTGATGATGAAATTTGACTTGAGGAGAAATGACATCACTGTCATGCGACTCAAATGTTACAGTACTGTAGTTATTGTATTGATATACAGTAGCGATTATTTTCCATCTCTAATACTAAAAGAACAAGAGGAAGGTTTTGACATACTAGCTTAAAGGTTAGCAAACTACAGCTAGGCTAACCTTTTTTTATCTGAAAAAGAAGAATACTATATCTGGAGGAATGTTAAGTTTCTGTTTGTTAACCAGTAGCCTTTATTACAGCAGTCTACCTTTTGTACAACATGATGGACATAGATTTGTAGTGAAATTTAAAGGAGCTATTTGTAAATTAAGCTATTATTAAGCTATATAGCCAGCGTTAGCATTAACAGCTGTTTACTTGCCAGTCTTGCTGAGAGCTTCAGCCATGGTCTGCATTTACAAGACAAGAGGTTATAATATGCTGTCTTCTTCAGGGCAGCTTGGAAGCTACAGTGACTCTGTATCAGAAAGTGAGCTAACCGGTTAGCATGACAACTTCAGGAGAAGAAAACTAGTGATAGAAATAGAACAAAACGGTTGCTTTCCACTGCTGTTTTTAATGGTTGCTAAGAATATTTTACTTCCACCTTTGCTTATATAGCTCATAAAAAACACCACCCATTTGTTCATCCATGCATCATAATTAGCATTTTGCATCTGCGTTACCCTTCGATAATTATTACATTGCATTGTTTAATAAACCACAGCTTAACACAGAGGTCAGCTGACTGTGCAGCTCAGTACTACAGGCTACAAACCTCTGCACACATCTCTGTCAATAATCCCACACAGCAGACATGCATCATGTACAATTATATATTGCTGCAAACTGGTGGGAGCCTATTCTTGACCACATTTACATTTTACACTGATAATATTTAGAATATTTTTATCTGAAAACCTGCTAAACCAGGACACATAGATTTTCCAACCTCTGCCCCCACTTCCTCAGGCTTCGTGTAAAGTTCAAACCATTGTTCATATTAATGCCTCTTGTACTTATTTATGTATGTTGTTTATTATCATTACCTATTGTCTTATAGTCCGAGCTGTAATGTACTTAGTGTAAGTTTTACAGTTAAACACTGTGCTGCATGATATATGGGTCTGAGCGGTGTTGTGTTGCGTGGGCGTGTTGCTTGCTGCCTTGTCTGTTTCTCTTCCTGTCTCTCTGTGAGTCGAGCTGTTAACAGAGGATCTCTCTATGGTTGGAAAACTTGCTTTCACATCTCTGTGGGCGAGAACAAGCAAGTGGTTTTCTCACAATAAATGTCTTTAAGGTGATAGATTGACTCTGTATGAGTTAATTAGGTGGTAGAAATATTTAGAGCTATTGCATGTCACAGTACACATATTTACAAATAGTTGCTTTGAGCCAGAAAGTGATTGTAATGTGTGTGTGTGTGTGTGTGTGTGTGTGTGTGTGTAATGTAATGTTTCACAAAATGAGTTTGATGAGTGAACGGCTTCAGCAGCTTTAGGGGGAAACAACCTCCGCACTCTTTATTTTAAATTTGAGACAAAGCGGTGAGGCTCTCACAGCCTGTGTTTAGTTACTGTAGATTATTTTCTTTTCTTTTAGTGATGGGGGGAAAATCATCATCAAGGGACATTTTCCTACAAAGACCTTTTATTCAGTCAGCTCTCAACCCACACGGTTCTGTATACTCACAGGTGGAGAGAGTTGAAACAGCTGTGCAGCAGTGGTTTTATCACAGGGAGTGGTAACCATCACAGTACGACAAAAACGTTCGGCTGATATTGGCCTTTTACCATTCTGATATTTAAAGCTGCAGGTAACAATCATTTTCACTATTGATTATTTATAGTTAATCGATTCATCTCAAAATGTCAACAAATTATGAAAAGTTAGAATTTAGAATTATCAAAATTGTTGCTGGTTAATTGTGAACCATCAATCATTATCGCCACCAATTAATTGATGCATCTGTAGAGATATTTACCCGTCAGTGTAATCAATCATTATGGATTTGATGCACTTTTATTATTGGACATTCTTCTCGAAGTGTTGTAGCTTCGTTGTAGCAAGATACACACAGCTGCTATTAATGTAATTTAAAGAGTTTTAGCAACCGGGTTGGAGTTTACAGTATAGTCTATGAGTTAAAAGTTTAACATGTCGGGTATTTAAATGCCAATTCCAGTATTCCAGTTTATGTCAGGTTAAATATATTCAATATATACTGTGTGAAATTATATAAATATACACAAAATATGAACATAATAAATACATAATTATTTATCTTGTAGAACTGTGTTGCTTGTATTGGAAACAAGACTTTAAAACAGCATTTAGATGATAATGTTAGAAAACAAAACTGATCTAAAATATAGCTCAACACTGAACTGAAAGAATAAATGCTGTCTGGATAAAGAGACTTAGACTTATCACCTTAGTATTGTTTTAAAAAGATATATAATAATTCATTTTATGAGCTAAGCTAGGCTAAACAGGTCCTACACTGAACAAACACATAAAATGAAACAGTCTTATCATCTAACTGTGGTTCTGATGGCAAATTAGCATAAACCAAGAGCCTTTGTGATGCCAACACAGAAAGCAAACTCACTCGTGTAGAGGAAATGATGAAAATTGCAAAATAGACATAACTAGAAAAACGTGTGATCAACTCTAAATAAAATATTTTGCATGCACACCCCAAGTTACTGGCTAGCAGCAGTTTGAGTCCAGTGTGAGCCCACCTGGTTGAAACCCTAGTGATATTTTCTACTCTGCTGTTTCTTACAGTGACCAGTTGACATTAGCATCAAAGCTAACTTTATTTGCTTTGATGGTTCGTACATGTTCGTCACTGTAGTTGCTCTGTCATTTTCTGCTCCATAATTTGTGGCTGTGCTGTAAAACTGGTGTTATCTTTGGGAAACAGGATTTAACCACCAGTCTTCCAAATAACTAAAAATGTAGCAGTGAAAACGAGCAGGAAGTGGTGTTATTGAAACATGTCAGCTCTTCGAGCGTCCCTCCAGTGTTTTCCTGAGAAACAGTCTCTGCACAAACCGGGGGAAAATCAGATAAAGAAATCACGGTCCTGAGGATATTTCAGCTGACAGCTGGATTTTACGCTGCGACTGCAGGAGCTTGAAGCCACTGACTTCTCCTCCTGGACATTAAAGTGAGTGTGGAGGGTTGAAAGCGTGTGTGTGCAGAGTTGCACTGTCATCATGAAGACGGAGGGAGTGGTGAATAGCTGGCCTTTTGGGGCCGTGTAGCGAGGCGACTCTCCGTTCCACTGATCAGTCCCCACTTTGATCAGCAAACCTCAGGCCAGGCTGCTCCGCCATCAGCTTTCTGAACATATTAGGTTTGATTTCTGTCATGAGTCAAACTGAAATTAGTTTGCTCCCAAAAAAAGCTCCCTGCCGTGTTTACACGGGATCCTCCTCGAGTCCCCACGAGCCTCTAATCGACATGTTTGACTCAGCTTAGGGTTTGCCTTATGAAACAACAACCCACAGCTATGAAAACCCTGAGAGGCAGCTAGAACTAAAGGAGGTTGTAAAGGGGAATCCCAATGCATTAGTTGCAGGGTGCTTTTGTTTTTCTTCTTGAAACAGAAACAAACAAAAGAAACAACAAAAAAGGCAGGTAGGAACTAAAATGAATCTGCAGGGACCAAAAAGTAAAACATATGGAGCAAAGGTCATTCAGTTACAGCACAAACAATCACGTGTCATGAACAATTCTGCTTCAAAAGTGGGAAACTGCTCAGTGAAATCATAATGGAGAGGGTAAAAATTAAAAAAATGATTTAATTATTTTCATTTAAACTCGAAGATCATTGAGGCCAAAGCCCTCATTTACAATGTTGTAGAGTAGATAAAAATACCAGTTAAAAAAGGACATCAAATTAAAAAAAACATATAAATACAATTAATGAATAATGTAATGACAAGAATCAATTAAAACAGGTACAAAACACAAGTTAAAACGTCAGAGATTCAGAATCTAAAATGACCAAAAGGCACCAAGGAATTCATTTTTAAAAGTGCTTTATAATGAGTTCCAGGTGGATGGTGCTAAAAAGCCAAAAGCAGTTCTTCCTAGCTCTTCCAGGTTCTTCCAGTTTATCAATAAAACATCACTTTTTAAATCTGAAAGAAATGAAACCCAAGTCTTTAATCTGATTCTGTATTTTTACATCATTTAAACTCTAAAACGAACCGAAGCTGCAACAACATCATCTCTAGTAAAGAGACAACAAAAATACACACTATAAAATATGATATAGTTATTGCACCTTTAATTCTTAGATGATTTATTTATCAAGGTAAGTTATGCAACACCACATTTCCCTGTGAGCTAAGGTAATGCCTCCTTTAGATTCAGCAACTTCTTACACCACGTTCAGCAGCAGAAACTGCAACTGAACACTGAACAGCAGTTCTGTCTCTCGCTTCGTTGTGTTTCGACTACATCCACCTCAGCTCAGTAACGTGTGTTTGCTTTGAAGCAGGAGTTGCATGAACAAGGATCTGGATCTAAATGTCCTGATCTTCAGCCGTGATTGTCTTGCTTCTTGACCCAGCGTCGCTTCAGCTTCAGCTTTGGCCCCGTGAGCTCAAGGCCACGAACATGATTCCTCAGGATTCTCTCAGAGCAGAATCATGAGGGGACTGAAAGATGCAAACTGAGACGCAGCTGCCGCCACCTGTGAGCGCCTTACCGTGGAATGCAGTTTTGCTTCTCACCAGACTAACAGGTGCTGTGCTGCCAGCACGTCGTGACTCATCTGCTCATTGAGCACTGATCCAAAAAGTTCTTCTAGTGTTTTACTCACGCTGTCGCTCTCATCTTTCTGAACATGGAGTCATAAACCGAGGAGGCAGGACTCAGCATGAAGAAGTGTTGTTGATGGTTTAACTGCAACTTCCTTGATGATTGTGCACCGTTTTCTTAGAAACATGATGTAATTAAAGGCCGTTGTGCAACGATGAGTGTAATTTGGTGAAGCCACTGTGTTTGAGGATTGCCTTTGGAGCTGTGGACTGAAAGGTGTCAGCACATTTACTCTTTAGAGCTGCTAGAACTTCCTGTGATCGTGGTGTGATTTGACTACACAGCTTGCGTGCTGACAACCTCAACCACATTTGGGACTCCTGGATGTTGGTGTTGAGGGTTTGTCACACTTTGCATCGTTACGAGAATATTATATTCTCACAGTGATGATTATTCTAACGATCACCTGAGGCCTAAAGAAAAATTGTGTAGTGTAATTATTTGTCTTTGGTGCAACTGCTCATTGCTGTGTTTATTTTCTGTGTCCATCAATCAACCAGAGTAGAAGAAAAGTTTGAATTCATGTTTGCCAGAGGCTTTCTTTTTTCTCGAGAACTGTACTTCATGAAATGTTACAGCTGCTTAAAGTCTGAGTCACTATTGACCTCTCGCTAAGCCTCAACCCCATAGTTACTGTTGCTATGCTTTTCAAGATTTCCAGTCTCACATATGCAAACTACAATGATAACAATGGCAGAACATAAATTGATGACTAAGTACGTGATGTCAAAAGGCTAAAGCTAATAGGTAGCAACAGCGTCCTCACCAGCTGATTAATGTGATCTCAGAAGAGCTAGTTAATCCTTGTAAACATGATGATGAACATACATGGACAAGATAGAGGTTAATGATTTATTACTTGTATTTCAAACACTATATTTCACGGGTTTGGCCTGGGTTGCTGGAGCGTTAGCTTCCTCATACACAACAGAACAGGACAGATGCTAACATAACAGTGCTAACATTACTCTAAACTCTGATATAGCAGCATTTTGGGGCACGAGCTTCCACACATTGGGGAAATACCACACAGTGGATATGCTGCTTGTGGATTGGGCTTCTTTCTTTCTTCTTATATGCCTTGGCGTTAGAGTAGCACTGGGTTAGATTGCTACTGCAGGTAGTAAGCTAGTTAGCCGGACATGCTAACATTTGCAATCACACCTTTTAATCCACTGTTTACACTGGCCTCTCCTGGAATGTCGTCAGACACTGATAAACATTTATTTACATGAAAATAGTTAGTTTAAGCTAATTAGCCAGGCATGCTAGCGTTTGTAGCTTACTGTTTGTAATGTGCCTGATTTACACTTAGAATATCTTTAAAATTCATCCATTAAAGTCTCTTCTGACACAGCAACTTTTTCCATATGTTGCTTTTCTCTTGAACTTCCAGTTGTTGCAGACTAATAAAGACCGAACAGTGGTTGATGGCATGTTTGAGAGGTCAGATTCATATGATGTCATGTGTGGCATCTACATTATGAATAATGTTTGTTAGGATTGCTTTGAGCAGTTTGGACTCTGTGTGGTTGTGTGGGTTTTAAATTTCTCGTAAACACATGTACAACTACATTTGATTTACATTCTGTAATTAGTGGCACTCTGTCTGTTTTTCATGCTGACTAACATGATGACAGATTAAATGACATATGCATCACAGGACCCACTTCTCCATTTCAGTTTTCACATGGTTGTGAAAGACCGATGACTCTCGGTCAGATATCTGATCATCATTAACGCTGAATGTAACTGAGGTGTTAATGTGCGGAAAACCTTTCCTCTTTGTTATCCTCGGTCTCTGGGTTGGTTTGCTGTTTGTTGGTTTGTGTGTGTGTGTGTGTGTGTGGTGTGTGTGTGTGTGTGTGTGTGTGTGTGTGTGTGTGTGTTTGTGTGTGTGTGTGGGTGTCTGTGTGTGTGTGTGTGTGTGTGTGTGTGCGTGCGTGCGTGTGTGTGTGTGTGTGTGCGTGCGTGTGTGGGTGTCTGTGTGGGTGTCTGTGTCTGTGTGTGTGTGTTTTGGTGGGTTTTGGTCCTTCGTTAAACAGCTCCTTTCAGCTGCCACTTCTCGCTCTCTCTTCCTTCTTTCTGATTCTCTCTCTCACACACACACACACACACACACACACACACACACACACACACACACACGTGATTGTATGTAGGTCTACACCTGTGGGACACAGCACCTTCATAAACTCCAAGCAGCCACCAGCACATCAGTGAGCTGAGTGTGATATCTCTGCTGTGGTCAGCACTGCTGCTTACTGAGCTCATTGTGTGTGGTGAAGTTTCATATAAAGGTGTGGGTGGTTTTTCCTTTTTCTTGATATATATGATTTGTATTTTGTATGTACAGACCAGTTTCCACCTCTGACTAGAAGTAACAAAGTCAGGGCCACGAAATTATGAAATATCCCACCGGGTCACGACCTGTTGTTACTAGAGCTCCAGAGAGAAGCCTGAGAGAGGAGATGTAAAACTACACTGAGATTGGTTCTTAAAACCACAAATACATCTTCTTATGGATCAACACTTCAGAATAAAACACAGGAAACATGTAAAATATGGAGCTTTAAACAAAATTACCATCAAGAAAATATTGTTAAAAGCACAGTGTCTCTCTGTGTCTGTGGTTGGTGCTGGGCAGGTCGCCCACCAGCTGAAAACAGGCTTGTTATGAGCAGTGAGACTCAATTATCAATCAAATATCACCCAGATAATTTACTGTGCACCGCAAGCTGCCAGTTTCACATTACACATAGTTAATTATATTTTTTGAATATTAGTTGAGCTTTAAAGTAAATATTAACCACACAAGGTATTAAATAACAACATGCACAAATAAATCTGCTGAAAACACTTCCAAGTTTGTATAAAATAATACATCCAAAATTATAAACACAGATTATTGACACACGAAACAAGTAGATCATTGGTTTTTAATCCAAGTGTAGCAGTGGGAGCTTTCAAAGACATGAAGTGATCCAACCTAATACATACAGTCAGCATTAATTCACACACACACACACACACTTCCACCCGTCCCATCCCACAGGAGCAACATCTGATGGCGTGCTGAGGAAGCTGCTCGCTCCCCAGAGATAAAACCACATTAGCATGTACGAGTTCTTATCTTCTGAGTGGTGGCTAATTAGATTCTGTGGCTCTAATATGAATAATCTGATGTGCCCTTCTTCCTTCTCCTCCTCATCATCACGCTAAAGCCTCCAGGTTTTGCCAAAGTAAGGGTGGAGACGTGAATGGGTGAATCTCTGTTCTTCTGTGCTTCTTTTCTTTTGAAACAGCTCTTTAATCTCCGGTAATGCATTATACAACTACACGGCCTCGCCAGTGAAAACTTGTGTAACTGCCACGGCGTAATGAAAATTGAGACATCTGGCTTCACCATTTGCTGCAGCCTTGTTTGTTTTGTAAAATCAGGACTTAAATATCCTCATTGAAGCCATGAATAAACCAGCATTCTCACTGCACTCTTATTAACAGTCTTAATATTCACTGTGAGGTCCGTCAGTGACGTACAGATGAACCGCTGTTTTAATAGGAACAGGGAGTTATAATTATAGTTCAGAGGAATCGCCTATTTTTATGAAAAGTCTTCCTATGACAAGAATCAATGTTAAAGTCGTCCTACACTCACTGTGTGTCATCTTCACAGGAGCTAATGAGGAACCGTCGCCTCCTCTGACTTATGATCCATATTGTTCTGCCCCCAGACTTTGTTAGCCAGTCATCTCCGTTTTACTCACAGTTCCTGGTGTGACATTCATTTACAATTACTCACTGATACTGTCTGACCTTTCGAATCTAAAGATGCAAGTGGAAAAATGAAAAATGAAAGTGTTGTTACCTTAGAATAGGTGCGTTTCATTGGAAAAGAAAACAAAATTACATAGGTTTTTCTGCTACAGCTACCACACTGTAAACATGGAACAAATGTTGAAGCAATGCACTTTAAATTCATTGAGTAATTTCACCCTGGGCTGAAATTAGTCAGTAGTGGATGCACCGACCAACAGACTGACATCATCGTGCTTAAAGCTGTTTGTGGTTGAAAATAAAATACATTTACTGAAATATGAACTCAGACATGTCAGATTGTTGATTCATGTCATTATACAACTGTTGAGTGTAAAAATGTTTAATTATTATGAAATTCCCATTCCCATAATTCAATATTATCACAACATGCTGGTAAAACACAGGAGTAACTGATAATATTCTTACATGTACAGCTCGAAGTCCCTGGAATTATATAAACTGGTTTACAGGGATGTTAAATGGAGAGGAGCCATTTTAAATGCTAATAATTACACCTGTGCTTTTCCCGCTTTCACAGGTCAAAATGTTTGTCTGTAAAAAAAAAAAAAAAAAGTATCCAACAACACTTGCAATAAACAGAAGAACTGTGTTAGACTCAAGCGTCG
Source organism: Seriola aureovittata (assembly GCF_021018895.1). NCBI lineage: Eukaryota > Metazoa > Chordata > Actinopteri > Carangiformes > Carangidae > Seriola > Seriola aureovittata. The sequence continues at coordinate 4,679,174 of NC_079367.1, read as the reverse complement.
TCACAAAACACATCACAAGTAACATTTAAATAAGATATGAGACCGAAAACATACAAAACATTCAGTCGTATGTGTGAACAGATATCTGCTTATGGCGCTTCTGCAGAAGATGAGCCTGTCATTTTGTGGCTTCAGGCCAGTCATTGTCTCAGGCTGGTGGGGTGTGCTATTTATGTTATACAGAAGTCGCTGTGAAAATACATGAATACACATAAATACATCCAAACTTACCAAAGCTATCTGGAAAGCTAACATAGCATATAATATTAATCAAGCTAGTATCCAAGGTAATAATAAAATGACTGAATTATATATTTTTTAAAAGATATTATCAGATTAAAGCTGCAACAATCAATATTTTTATATTAACAATGAATGAAATGACAGTGCAGTGTGACAAGGTGTCGCCCACATTGACAAACCCACAGGGAGCACAACTTTACAGTTTGGTTGAAATTCATCATCTCATCAACGCTGTTTCCAACAACAGCCAAATATTTGTAGAGAAGAAGCTCTGATAAACTGTACATCACAAACCCAGACAGACAAAGTTAGTGTCTTGCTAGTGAACGTAGTAAAGCATTTAACAACTACAGAGCAAAGTAGAAGCAGAGTGAATATTGGATGCATTAGCGCAAATGCTAATGCTAACGCAAATGCTCCATTTCTGCTGAATGTGTAAATAGCTAACTGCTAGCAAAGTCAATGAACACACCTTCACAAAGGTGATAATATGTTGTTTCACTGCTTGTTGAATATCAATTATTGCAGCTTTAAAATTAATTCTACATATATTTCCTCAATCTTCTTCCAAACGTCATACAAATGTAATTTTCTATCTACTTGTGTCTGATGTGTTAAAAGTTAAAAGCAAAAACAAATCTGTCTAAACTTAAAGTAAAAGCATTAATAACTTAGAAACACAAACGCATACAAAAGCTTTTAGTTGTAATTTTAGCATTGACAGGAAACGTAGGTTGTTACTTCCACCACTGCCAACAGAAGTTTTCTCTGAGCTCTAACTACATACTAAGAGAAAAAAAAACACATTTCCATTTGACATTACAGTGTTTTTCTGTCTGAGTTGCTGAATTTCTATTTATTCTTTTGAGGCCGTCAAACCAGAAAAGACTTGAATAATTCACCAGTTTTTCTTTTTCCAGTGACACCGTACCCAACTCCAATGGCATTTCTGTTCAGTCAACAACTTTGAACCTTTTCCATATTTTCTTCTCCTCCTTTAAAGCCCTCACTCGCATCTCTAGCTGTTTTTATAGTCAGAGTTTCCACATAGGTGTGGAAGCTGAACAGTTCTCCTTTTATTTGCAATCTGCTGCCGGAAAAGTCCCGAGGATACAAACTCCCGTACGGAGAAGGACATCACTGTGTTTCCTCTGCTGTGTAGAAGAAGTTGCCACATTGCTCTCACTGTTAAACTGTTACTTCAGAAGATACAGTAGATGGATAGTTTGTATGTGAACAGTCTCAGAGTTGTTGAAGTCTTAATTCTGTGTTACAGACTGAAAGCTCTGGTGTCAACAGGAGGTCGGAGTGTGCAAGCAGCATGTGACTGGTAAGTTTAAATAACAAATGTGTGTATACAGTACATTCACATATACACAACACAGGCCCCAGGAAAAAGTGTGTTATACTGCCCTCTGCTGTAGAAGGGTTGTAAAAGTCTGTCTGTAAAAGTCGCAGGTTGTATATCCCTTCAGCCTGAAGCAGCTTTTAGTTTCTCTGCTCCTCACCTGTGGGACAAACTTCCTGAACACCTGAGATCTGATGAAACTGTCAGCTCATTTAAATCAGGCCTTAAAAAAAGGCTGCAGCTTATAAGAAATAAATCACATATATAACATCTTTTTAATGTTGTGCATATTATTATTGTTAATGTCTTTTATTTATTTAAAATGTTGCTCTTAGTTTTCTGCCTCATCTTATGTATTTAAATAGTTTGCAATGCATTTTAATGTCATCTTAACGTTCTATTTTTGATATATTTCCATGCCTCCGGAAAGCACTGAATGCTATAATCATACACCTGAATGCAAACTCAATAGCAATACGTTACATAATAACAAAATTAATAATAATAATAATTTTCTTAATTTAATTGTTTCTTCAATTAATCAATTAAGTCCCATTTAGGTTGGAAACGTCCTTTGTAAGGGAGACCTGCCCAAGATGTAAAAAGTTACAGACAATACAGAAAATGATGAAGCAACACTAAGAGCAGATAATAATACTCAATAAACTAAGATTTAAAAGAGATACAATTAAGGATGGAGTAATTAACCAGTGAACTTACAGTCTACAGACTATTCCAGGTGTTTGGAGCAGAAAACATGAAAGTCTGAACATTAGACCCAGACATTGAATATATGTCTCATGATTTTAGATCACAACTGCAAGATGAAGTATATGAAATAAAACAAAGGTTTACATGTTCTCCTTGTTCCTGTGTGTGTTTTCTCCGACTTCCTCCCACAGTCCAAAGACACACAGGCAGATTAACTGGAGAATCAAAACTAACCATAGGTTTGAACGTGTCTGTAAAACTTACTGGGACAATACAGGATTCTTCTTCTTCTAATGTAAACATAAATGGCCATCTGTCTCTGTGTCCGCCCTGTAATTTGCTTTATAAATAAAAATGTTCCATTGACATAGTGGATGGAGACCAACCTAACTTCAGTTTCCCATTGTGTCAAGCCAAATAACATTTTATGGATATTTGCAAGAGATATCAACTCTATTGTCTTCCCCTGAGTGGTAACAGTGTGCACGGTGTCTGCAGAAATCAAATCAGTCAGTCAAACTCAATTTAGTTTTATCTACATTCACCACAGGTTTGAGAAGACTGAGCCCAGACTATAAAATATTTAAGGGAGACTCTAGTTTATGAAGTTAATATGAGAGAGAGGATCCACTAAAATAGCAATGAGCACCAGTTCATGCACATTAACACCTAAATATATTTAAAGACAAAATGAAAGTGGGCTAAACACAGAACCTTGGGGTGCCCCATTAAGTACAGAAAGACGTGTTGAAAATAAAGCCTGTTTTTGCCCATTAAACCATGTGCATGTATTTAATTATTCTATAGCAAATAAGATCTTATGAAATCTTGAATTGTCATTGCTGCAGGGAGAGAACAATGTTAGCAGCAAACAGGCAGACAAGGCGGAAAGTTTTGTGTCCCAGAATATCAGTTCAAGACAGAAGATGTTCCAATTATAAAGGAGCTGAAGGGCTGAAATGTGCCGGCCGCTGTGAACCGGTCGTAAGGCTGAAATCATTTGCATTCGGGACTGTGCAATTCTGCCCGGTTCATCTTTTGAGGTTTTATTTGTGCCACAGGGGTAAAGCTGAGCATTAAATATTAAAAGAGAACAAAGGCATCGTGTCCTGCTCTTTTCCTTGACTCCATTTACTTCCGTCTCTCTCGCAGGCTGTTTTCCCACGTGGACGACCCGTTCCTGGACGACCCTCTGCCCAGGGAGTTCGTCCTCTACCTGCGACCCAGTGGACCGCTACAGAACCAGCTCTCCCACTTCTGGCAGCAGAGCCGGGTCACTTGTGGCAAAAACAAAGCCCACAACATTTTCCCTCATATCACTCTCTGCCAGTTCTTCATGGTGAGCTGAATGCATCAACTGAACTTTGATGAAGGCCGATGGTTAAAGGTCGTTAAAGGTTTTAAGGTCGTGACCCAGACGGAGTAAATATCAGCTGGATTCTGTTTGCGTGATTCTCGTCTTTGTCCTCGCCTCTTTCTGACATGAACCTCAGCATGATGATGTGATGGCATTTTGACAGAGCTATAGTCACGACGGCAGTCTCACCAGGTTGGACCTCGTGACAGTTTTCTAAATGTTGTAACACGACTCAGGTCTGAATTCAGAGCCAGAAAAACTCATTTGTGCTAAGAAAAGAAATCACAAGGTTGTGTGACCACATTAGTGATCCTCTCTATATCTAAAATTTTCATTTGTACCAGTTTTATCCTGCAACACACTTCACATGCAGCACGTAAGTAAATAGGAATAACTGTAGAGCGCCAACTTAAAGGGGCCTGCGGACCTTTCTTATAAGCAAACACAGTTTTGTTTACATTCAGTGTTACTCACCAAAACATGATGTGTGTATCTCTCCTGCATGTTTACATCCAGGTTATTTACAATACACTTCTGCCGGTGCATTTCTACATTCCTTTGCACAATATCTCCATCAACTGTAAACTGGTAGAACAAGGTGAGACTGGTGGCAGGAACGTGTAACGCAGCTCTCACATGTTCGTCTCTCGTCTCATGTACAAACAAAACAAAAACCCACTCTTAAAAACAGCCTCTAGTGGTCACACTGGGAACCTCTAAGATGTTTTGCTCTGTCAAACATTCAAAACTGGCAGCAGAAATCTCTACAGCAGCCTTTCTCAAAGAGCGACCCCTGGTGGGCCGCGAGCACATATGTCAAAATATCATGTTTTAAATTGACAACACGTTTACACTTTAGATTTAAGTCAGAAAATATCGGGGAGGGGGGACGCTTCGGTGACTCACCTGGTAGAGCGCGGTCAATGCCACTTCCCTGTCTCTCTCACTGTTACTATAATATAACAGAAGGCACAAAAAAAGACAGAAAAAATTACATAAAAAAGAAATTTGAAAAGAAATGTGGATGAAGCTAACAGTTAGCCTGCCCTGGGATTGTGCTAAATTTTACCAGTTATCAGCTATTAACTATCAAACGGAAAACGGACATAATCATGGACTCATCAAAACAAATGAGACCTCCAATACACAACAGTGTTAAGTGTCAAATCTTACCGGTAACGTCACCACGACTGAGACTCGTAGTGTGTTTGATGTGTGTGCGTGTTCATGTGTCTGATCATTTTGGAGCTAACACAAAAAGCACCACTTGTGCAGTGTGTGAGGCACAGGAGTTGCCGATGATTGAAACGCTGCCTCAGGTTGGGGCGACCTGATGACAGAGTGGTGAGGGCGCAAAACACATGGCCGCAGACCAGACTCTGTGCTGCATGCCATTCCCCGACTCTCCATCCCCACACTCCACATCTAATTGTTGTTTCCAATAAATGAAAATGCTCAAAAAAAAAAACTCAGGTGTCCCGGGTGTGATGTTTCCTCCCAAGCTCGCCACGATACAACCGAAGAGTGTCCCTGTTGGTTGTGGGGATGTTAGGTGGTCTGTGAGTTTTATGTCAGTGGTTAAAAAACATCACTTTAACAGATAAATGAAAACAGCAATGTTGCATATTCCATGTCTTATGATGGTTTCTGTCTTTTTCCGTCCACACAGTGTGCAGACCACAAAGTAGAAGCTCTCTGCGAGGCCCTCCAGGCCACCGTACAGCAGTGGCGGGGTCGCTTTCCCAGCCCGCTGCCCCTGGAGCTCTACACATCCTCCAACTTCATCGGCCTCTTTGTGGAGGAGCAGGTGGCCGACGTCCTCAAGCAGTTTGCAGCCGACTTTGCCACAGAGGCTGCGAGGAAGGCAGGTAGGAACCACGTACCCACAATGCCCTGGGTTTGTAGCACTGAGCTGCACATCTCCTCTTCTTCACTGTCTTTCTTCATCACTATGTTGTGGAGTGTTTACAGCGTGTCAACATCAGTTCACCACACTCACTGTGTGACGTGTGGTGACCAGGTTTCCTGCTGTGGACGGTCGTCGTGTCGGGTTATTGAAGCGCTCGCTCCGTCTGTCACTGTGACTGTTTTTAAATCACAGGAGAAAATGAGACTGGCTGCCAAACGCTACTTCAGGCCACTAAGTGCCAAATCAGATTAGAGGCTGTGGTGTTAGCGCTAATGCTCCGTCACATTTCTGCTTCACGGTAAAGATACAGATCTGAGCGTGTCATCAAAATAGCATAATTTTCTAGACTTTCTCTCAGTGTAAACTCTTTATTAGTGAACACAGAGTGATCTCAGCTGCGTGGTTACCCAGGCGCCGCCGCCTTCATCTCCTCCGAGAAGAATAAAAAGAACAGAATATGATTTTAGATGGCAGGTTTAAGCCTTTTCACATGTCAAGATTTTGTCCATATATCTCCATCGAGGAGAAAAAACACCCACTGCTACAGACTAACAGGTACAAGTCTTTTATTTGACACAAGCTTGGGAGCTGAGGCGAGGGGGGAAAGACATCCAGGTTTGCCCTTGGTTGTGGGGCTCAAGCGTGACTGGCGTGGAGGCGTGCAGACAGACAGGCTACAAACCTTTCACATAAGGCGTGGCACATCACAAACCCTCAATTAGCACAGCGATCCAGCGGGGAATGACCCGGGAGGTTTCCTGCCGATTTAAGCCGTACACATCCTCCAACTGAGAATTACATAACATTGTCTGTGGAAAAAATGAATGGGACTGTCAGGGGCTCCCAAAATAGCCCCTCCCACTTTGTAATGCCATTGGCGAGGACTTCTACGAAATTATAGTAAACCCATCAATCATGTTTTTATATATACCAGCCATGACCAGATCCTGACTGGGCAGGACACAGTGGCATTTTTACAATACAGACAAAGTGCAGTGATTATTGGGAAGGTTCATTTATGGTAAATTATTTTAACATGAAAATAAAGATACAATGAGATTATGAGCAATTCGATCCAACAATATGCAGTGTGTCACTTTTTATGATGTAGTTGATCTCACTGAGCACTGATGAAAATGGGTTTTAACGGCAGAAACCGATGATCTTCTTCATCATGCAGAGGTCCATGTGGAGCCTCACAAGAAGCAGCTCCACGTCACTCTGGCCTACAACTTCCCCACCGATCACCTCCCATCGCTGGAGAAACTGGCCAAGGGCATCGAAGTCAAGCTGGGCTGTGATTGGCTGGCTGTCTTGTTCTCCCGGGACATCCGTTTTGCTAACCATGAGGTAGCTTTTATTCAAACTAACGAGATCACAGATATCGATTTGTTATGAATGTCAGTAACTCTGCGTGTCACGTGTGCAGACCCTGCGGGTGATGTATCCCTACATGCCTCAGAATGAGGACGAGCTGGAGCTGGTTCCCGGGGATTTTGTCTTCATGTCTCCGGTGGAGCAGAGTAGCACCAGTGAGGGCTGGGTGTACGGGACCTCGCTCGCATCCGGGCTGTCCGGCCTGCTGCCTGAGAACTACGTCAGCCTGGCCGATGAGTCTGACACCTGGGTCTTCCATGGGTGAGCAGAGAAGCCCACTCTTTTTTTACCCAGATGAAATGTAGTTTGAACACTCTTGTTCCCAGAGGGTGAGTCCTAATAATTTTGGTGACTCCTTAACCTTTAATAAAGTAACCACGACTTCAAAATGTTCTCAAGAAATATCAAAATGTATTTCTATGTCACCTGCTGATCAGATTCAGGCTCCACCCTCTTGATTTTGACGTATCTTTTTATAATCAATCAACAAACATGTACATGTCGTCCTCTGTCACACGTTGTTCGTACTATAATAAATCAGTAAAAGGAAACCTTTTTCCTATCAAATGAAAAGCCGATGTTTAGACAGTTTAAAATGATACATGTTAATATAAAAGCTCCATGTGTTTTATTTGAAGTGTTGATCCATAAGAAGATTTATTAGTGGTTTTAAGAACCAAAAACCATCTCAGTGTAGTTTTACTTCTCCTCTCTCAGGCTTCTCTCTGCAGCTCTAGTTACAACAGGTCGGTGAGCCAATCAGAAGAGAGGAAGCTCTGAGTCTCTCTTCTGATTGGCTGACTGTTTTCTGAGTGATCCAATAAAAGTATAGCAGATTTCAGGTAAAAACACTCAGAGAAACCAAATCCTGCAAGGTTTGGATGGTGGGTCCAGGTGGGCGGGGCTTGGTGACTGCTTTGTTGTGACATCACAAAGTTCCAGAAGTCCTGACGGCTGGTTTTAAGGCTCAGTTTCTGAATACAGGCTGTGTGCATTTCTCTGTGGACTGAGGCTTTGATACTTTCACAGTATTAATATAGAAGCTGATCTGATCTATAATCACACTACACATGGACACAGACCTTTAGACTATATGGGACATTTAAAATAAACTTGTTATCCAGCCTGTTTAAAACAGAAAAGAATCACAGCCCCAGTAATTGTCCCTTGTTAAATATTGCCAAAATGAATATGTAGTGTTGTTATGGTCACTGGCAGCAGCAGAAACGTGCGTCATCCAAGAAAAACTGGATTCATAAATATGAGCCTCACTTTCCCTGTGGACTGGTGTAAGTTCTTTTTTCAGCCTGATCTCACAGGGAATTTGTACTTTTCCCTCCCAGCTTACTGCTTTAGAAATCATTGCAGGTCACAAGAGGGTTTCAAAACATAAACAGTGAGCTCATGTACGAGCAGGCTGTAACAAAACCAGGTGTAACTCTCACCAAAATAACATCTATTAATGTAATTTAATCTAACCTCAACCCAAAAACTGAGCTAAAAATGAAAACGAAAGTTTTGTGCTAATTATACAAGAATACAAATGTGTGGTAATGTTATGAGAAACTGGGCCTGCACTTACGTCAGACAAAAAGGGTAACTAGGCTTTACTCTACAAATAAAAAGAACAAAACGAGTTGTTCCAGGTGGGCGGGGCTTGGTGACTGCTTTGTTGTGACATCACAAAGTTCCAGAAGTCCTGACGGCTGGTTTTAAGGCTCAGTTTCTGAATACAGGCTGTGTGTGTTTCTCTGTGGACTGAGGCTTTGATACTTTCACAGTATTAATATAGAAGCTAGACCTGATCTATAATCACACTACAGTTTCTACTTTATTCCTGATGCCCCGTTCTCCTCGTCCTCCACAGCTCCCATTCATTCTTCAGCTGTGGTCCCAGTGACAAGACCAGTAAGGAGAGAGGGATGTTTGACGGACTGCTGGACAGCCGACGCCCCGACAACACGAGTCCTGGAGACACGCCCACCCTCAGTCTTATATGTCATCCGATGCAGGTAATTTCTTTTGTGCAGGTTTCACATAATTAAAACTCAATCATAGATGAGGTTGTGTATAAACATTTTCACAAAGCCCCTTAATTTATTGAAGTCTTTTTATTCCCAGCAGGTCCTGCGGATCAGTGGGAGTCACTCTCGGCAGTCCAAGCGATCGCTTTTCGTCTGCCGGCACGGAGAGAGGATGGATGTGGTGTTTGGCAAACACTGGCTCTCCCTCTGCTCAGACAGTAAAGGTGAGCGCATCCTACGAGGATCTTCAGAGGACAGAGAAAAGCTGCCGAAGAGAAAAACATTGTAGTTGAGGGTTTGAAAAAGTAGATTATAGAAATAAGTTGAATAAGAAAGTGTGTGTTTTGTTGTTCGGCAGGTAGATATGTCCGTTCCAATCTGAACATGCCTCCCAGTCTGCCACTGTGGGGAGGACAGAGAGACTACGACATGGACACTCCTCTCACTGTGTTCGGCGCCACACAGGCTCGACTAGTGGGTAGGTCACCTGTACAGATCCAAGCGATGTGTTTCACCTGGTGTCAGAGGACTGAGCCATTTTGTTAATAAAGTGTACGTGTGTTATTTAACATGTGTTTTTCCAGGTGAGGCCCTGTTGGAGAGTAACACTGTGATGGACTTTGTGTACTGTTCTCCCTCCCTGCGGTGTGTTCAGACTGCGCAGAACATCCTGAAAGGTAAGAAGAGTTTCCCAGAGCAATCATGACGGGACAGGGATTCTCTGACGTTCACTCACCCGTGTGTGTGTGTGTGTGTGTGTGTGTGTGTGTGTGTGTGTGTGTGTGTGTGTGTGTGTGTGTGTGTGTGTGAGCAGGTCTGCAGCAGGACAGTAAACTGAAGGTGAGGGTGGAGCCGGGGCTGTTTGAATGGACCAAGTGGGTTTCTGGGAACTCCCTCCCTGCATGGATACCCCCAGCTGACCTGGCTGCAGCCCACTTCAGTGTGGACACAATGTACAGGTGATACAAGCGAAACACACACTGTGCAACTGATCATATGTTCTGTGTGTAATTAGTGACGTAAATATGTTTGTCATCTGCAAAACAGCTACAGCTACTTCTGCAGATGTTTTCATACAAAAACAAAGTGACGTTTGAATTAAATGTGTCACAGCCAGCATTATATTATTAAAGAACTTAAATAGTAAAAATAGTAAAAAAAAAAAATAGTAGAATGTGTTTGATTAATATGCTGCAAATTTCCATTTATTATCTGTGTGTGTCTGTTTTAAACTCAGAGTGGAAACAATAGTGGAAAAAACATTTCATGTGTCACTGACATAAATATCATGGAAGGCAACGTGATTCTACTGACCAATAAAAAATGTCTCTTCTGATCTTTATTACTTGTCACGTCCATGTCATGACCCTGTTGTAATGATGCTGCATTTTTTTTCCGGTGATCTGATTGGTCGGTAGTCAGAGCATTGGTTACTATGGTGATACCAGAAAACCTGAGTTAATCCCAAAGAAATCAGGTTAAACCACAGATCTCGCTCCATGATGAAGTCCTCTGATCTGTGACTGTGGCTCGTTTCATCATCACTTCTTTGTCTTTTCCCACTTTTTTCTCTCCAATGTGAAGAATCAAAACGGTGGAACAGCCTCAAATAAAATCCTTAAACTCCTCAGTAGTAGTAAAGTAGTAAAGATTTTCCTTAAAGGTTTCCAAAATAAAAACAGCCTAATGTCTTCACCTTAAGGTTTCCATAAAATGTTCACTTAAGTATTTCCGGTTTACTCTTTATCTTAGTCGTATACTTAAAGGAATCACTTACAGTCATTTAAACCGTTGCACAAAAGACCTCAGCGACCAAAGTAAGGATGAAATAAAAATGGCAGCAAATCGACGGTCGCTACGGAAACAATAGAATTTTACCGCTGTAGAAATCTCTTTTACTTCACCGTAACTAAGGAAACATTTTGAGAGATTCTGTGCAACACCCTCAAGAAACTCCCTCAGCTAAGGAGAAATGAAAGCTTAAGTGTGAGAGCTAAGTAGAAGACTTAAGGTGTTTATTGTGATGATTCACACAGTATTTAATGCATCCAGAGCTCAGAGGTCACGTCCATTAAAAAAAAAACACATTCCATATCATAATATCAAATATTACATCCGTTCTTCTTCATTTTTCTCTTGTCAACGTCGCTTATCTTGTTTTCATGTCGTGTGCTTTGCATTTGCAGCATCCGATCACGTGTATATATACTGTATATATATACACATATATACACTGTACATACTGTACAGTGTTTACTACCTGCAGCTGCAGCTGTGTTGTTTGTTCCTCTCTTACAGCTCTGGAGCTCTAAAGTCTCTGTCACTAGTTTTACTTGTCAAATCTCTTTTTCACTGAAAACAACCACAGACCACAGAGCACGTCTGACGAAAGCCTCCACTCAACAGAAGCTATGTTTTTATATGTGGTATTGGTTTTCTGATAACTGGTACTTGTCTCCATATAGACCTCTGATCCCCGTCAGCAAGCTCACTGTGTCCGAATCCTATGAGAACTACATGAGCCGGAGCTACCAAGTGACCAAAGACATCCTGGCAGACTGCAAAAACACTGGTGAGAGACACGCAGCCGAGCTCCTGGAGAGTTCTGTAACAGGTTGTTGAGTTTGTGTAGGAGAGCTTTTACTTTGTTGTTTTACATTCTCATGTGTTTGTTCCTCTGCTGATGTTGCATCCTGCCTTGGTTTCCACTCTCCGTAGGAAACAACGTGCTGATTGTAGCCCACGCTTCTTCCTTAGAGGCCTGCACACGCCAGCTGCAAGGCCGCAGCCCACAGAGCGCCAAGGACTTCATCCAAGTAGTCCGAAAGGTCTGTTCGCTGCGTCTCTTTTTCTTCTATACGTCCCACTTCTCCGCCCATCCATCATTGCTTCCATCTGGTCCCCTCAGTCCCCCTCCCCATCCTCACTGTGGCTGGATGTGCAAAAACATGGGTGTGTGCACTTAAAACCCCCGAGATGTGAAGCATCCGCTCGTAGAAATGAAAAAAAAATCTAATCACTTTGTTCAAATGTTCAAAAAGTTTTTTGTTTTCATCCACCAGCAGACAAACAATGAAACGTCCCTGTTAGTGAATCTAAAACAGCTCTCAGGAACATGCGTGGATTCTTCAGGATCTCATGTTATTTGTCAGCTGAAGAGAAAAAAGATTTTTGAATAATTACACTGAAGGAAAGAAATATCCGATTTTGACCTACTCTTTAAAATACGATCATATTTTCATCTCAGTTACAGTGACGAACAAACACAATCTATTTTAACTAGCAACACACAAATCATTGTGCTGTTCTTGTCCATCTTAAAAGCTTCATTTAAACATTCACAGTGTGTTCTGGGGAAAATATGAGCATCAACAAAAGCCAATTAGAGTCAGGAGTCGGCAACGATGGAGTCCTAGAACCACCTCCCCGTGGTTGTCTGTCTCCACCACTAGTTTCAGGTTACATCCCTGTTTATCCAGAGTCATATAAAATATTAAACATTTGTGTTAAATTTTGTCGTAATGAGTTATGGCTAAAAAATGTAATCATCCAATCAGTTCAGAGCCAGGGGACGTTTGTGCCAAATGTGAAGGGATTCCCTTGAAGAGCTCCTGAGATATTCACAAGAGTATAACCGTATTTTGTGAGGTCACCGTGACCTTTGATCTTTGATCTTTAACCACCAAAGTCTAAACAGTTCATCCTCGAGTCCAAATGAATGTTTGTATGAAATTTGAAGAAATTCCCTCAAGGCGTTACTGAGATATCGCGTTCACACGAAACATCTGCTGTTGAACCAGGCCTCACAAGAAATAGATCCCAGAGGATCAATAACTGTTGATTACAGAGTCATCTCATGAGTTTAGATCCTCAGTCAGACAAACTGTCTACAAATGAAACGATAAAGTTCTGTGGCGCCCAGTTGACTTCAAAGAACAACACAGATGCTCAGTAAGATAAAAAGAAAAAGCATCTCAGAGTAACAGCTGAAGGCTTCAAGGGAATCACTGGAGCTGCTGAACATCTCCGTCCATGAGTCTAACAAACACGAGTCATGGAGCAATAAAAACATTTCTGCGCCCTGATAAACGGGTTCAGTTTTGCTGCCACTTTGTCCGACTTGTAAACACACGTGACATTTATGTCTGAAACTCTTGTCCAGTCTGACGCTGACTCAGTGAACAGGCAGGAGACTGAGGACCGGCTCACATGCTCACTAGTCACATAATGTTGACGGTGCTTGTGGATTAACACCAGACCAAACTTCCTCATTAGATAATGGCTCTTTGTTCGGCTGCTCATTAGGGAGAAAATGGGGTCACGAGCTTTTGTAACTCAGGTCAGAGAAGCTTCAGTGTTTGTCTGCATGTTCTTTAACAAAACAAACTTTCCCTTGATTTTGAATCAACGAAACTGAACATGTCAGGACAATAGACAAAGAAAAGAAAAAGCTCATTCTCACCTCTTTCAAAATTCATGTCACAATGAATGAAATGTATTTATTATTATGATTATTATTAAGGACACAAAGCTAAATAATTATCCTTTTAAAATCGTTTTTGTTTCATTAGACAGTAAATGCACAAATGCACAGGAAATACTTATCAGTATAATATCTCATGTGATTGCTGTTTGAGCTGTGTGTCTGTATCTTGAAACAGGAAGAATTACAAAGTTTATTTGAGAAAATTCTGGAAAAAAGTTGATTTGCATTGAAAACATGTTGAAACTTTGGTATTTTTTATTTTATTTTTTTCCACTTTTTATAAGAAAAGAAGTATTTGAATATTTGCCTGTTGAACTTTAATTTCTCTTCCTGAAAGTAACCGTTGATTCCTCTGCTCGGTCTTCAGATCCCCTACCTGGGCTTCTGCTCCTGTGAGGAGCAGGGAGACACGGGGGTGTGGCAGTTAGTGGACCCTCCCATCCTCCCCCTCACACATGGACCAAACCACACCTTTGACTGGAGGGAGGCACTTCTGCAAGAATGATGTCTGCCTGATCTGAACCCCCCCGCCTCATCCCCACGCCCCCTGAACCCGGTCATACTGTACTCCCACAGACTGCATTAACAAGTGTCAGACCAGTGGCCTCCAAAACACTGGGACCTCTCTCTTTACACAGCAGTGACGGTTGAAGGAGCTTCCTGCCTGAAGATGAGGAGCCGAGTCTCATCAATTTATCAAACACCCAAAATTCATTGTGTGATTGAAGGACGGAGAGGCTGGTTTGGTGGTTTGCAGGGTGGCTGGGTGTTGGATGCACTCACTGACATTCAGCTCCATCATGCTTACATCCCATCAGCCCAGTCTCAGGAAATTTTGTCAAATTAGCTCCGCCTCTGTGCATGATTAGCAAGAAACTTATTTTTCCCAACATGAATATTTTGATGAAGTCAGCCGGACTAAACCAGAATTGTGACTCTGAAGTAAGGCCATTGAAAGCTAAGATGTGGATGTTAGAGATATTAGCTTTTAGCTCAGAAGACTCAGGTTCTGTTTCTATTTAGCAAAGTTCATCTATTCTATGAATTTTCTGAAAGTTTTTTCATGTTCCACTGAGCCGAACAGTTTTAGTTCCCTGACTGTAAACAAAGCTAAAGCTAGATAGCAAAATTAATCTACTTGCGCCACATGCTTGTTTTCCTCTGGCCCAGAATACGCTCAGTTCCATGGCCCGAATCTGGCTCATATACAGCATGATTGTCAGATGATACTTCCACATCTGGACCAACTCTGGCGCACACACAGAAAATCTTCCGGCTGTCAGTCAATACAGACAGATAACAGCCAGAATCTGTCCAGATGTGGAAGAATGTGGGCCAGACTCGGGCCAAGATCCCAGGTGTGTGTTGGGCCAGAAGATGCATTTTGCTATCAGCCATTGCTAAACTAAACTGTTAGCTAATGTTAAACATTAGCTGTGTCTGAAATCACTCTGTTGTTTCCTCATTCACTTTAATGATTAGTAAACTATGTCAGGTGCAGCGTAGAACAGCTGTAGTCTTGGTATCTATCAAATCCGATGCATGTTCATGCTCGTTTCTTTTTCACTCTGTTGTTTGAATTTTTGAGGACAGTGTGTAGTTAATGGATTTCACAATTCAGTAAAGTGCACTAGATAGAAAACTGATTTTGGACACAGCTTTGATTGATGCCTTACCCATCATAGTGGTAATAACAGCCTCAATGTCAGGAGGTCATTCGGTTGGTGATTGCTTTAGTATGCTAACATTTTAACATGTTAAAGTTAGCATGTTAAAAATGTGTGCACTGCTAATGTTAGCATCACTATGTAATCACGCTTGTGTGTTTGTTAGATTTAACATGTGCTATTAGCATGTTAACATGAACAATGTTGCTTGTTAACCAACATATCCAACATGCTAATTGTTAGCCTTAAGCCTGATAACATGCTACATTAGCACATCCCTCTTACAAAGGCTAAATGATTTTGGGTAACAACATGGCAGTTTCTGCTCCACTAATGTCAAAGATACAATAACAAAGTTGTTTCACCATCTTTAATTAATTCAATAATTGTATTTTCTGGTTTGTTATGTGCGTTACAGCCTCAGTGGGTTGTTAGCATAGCCACAGACTTTTAGCTAGCAGCAGTTGCAGCTTGATGTGGGACATCGGCACGTTATGTTATGTTTGAGTTTGTGCTTATTTCACAAAATTTGATGAGACTGTTGAGTATTATGAATTTGTAATGAGTGTTATATCACAACAGTACTGTTTCCCTGCACAGTTTGACCATACATGTGAGTAAGTACACACGGGCTGTTGAGTCGGCTACCGACCAGAATGAAAACAGACGGTATAATAGTTTGAAAAGAAATGCCACCTTCTGTCCTGCTTGTCCTGCTTCAGTAGCCGAGAGAAGACGAATCAGCTCTGGCCTCAAGTCACAATGTGGCCCCTCACGTTGTCTCTATTTTGACGGCACATGTAGCACATACAGTACAGCTGTGTCTTCTGCCAGTCGTGTAGTGTATGTACGAAAATCAAACATCCGCAACTATAACAGCACAACCTGCACTATTGACAATCTTACAGTAGCTTCTTGATTCTGGTCCAGCAACATTTTGAGTCTGTGTTTGTGATATGTTGTTCAGGGGTTCAGAGTAGCTGTAAATAATCATATTTTGGAGAAAAAAAAAATAGTCTTCCAATTTTATTTCTATTTATTTATAAACATTTCTTTCAGATGTTACAAGCAAAAAAAAATATATATAATAAAAAGAGGATCATCGCTTTTAACAGCATGTAAGAATTTATCTCAGGTGTTGACATATGTATATGCAGCTTTGAAAACTGTCCCATTGAGTGACTGTGTTGTTGTGAGTGCCTCTTGGAATTAAAGTGATGTCTCCTGATGAACTGAGTGCCCACTCATGGCTACAGAAGAAGAAGTGACGTCGGCTGATTCGTGATGCACATCACACGTGAAAACCTCATGTGTGATGTGCATCGTAACAGTTGCATGTTTTGAATTTATTATAAGAGTTCTTTATTAATCCCTTTCTATTCTGGGTCAAATTTTAGAGATATTTTATCGATTGGAGAATTGAAAAACTTATTTCCTGTCAGGTTCTTTGGTGGAAACTCATTCAGACTGCTTGGGTGCAGTTTCCTTACTGCGTTCAGAGAGATTTTCCCGCCTACATCTTGTCAGCTTACATCAAAAAGTGCCGCTGTAACAGAGAACGCCCATCACCAACAACATCCGACCATGTAGTTCTTACACAGAAAAGTTTATTTTGGTCACTTCACCGACAGAGGCAACAAATCAAAGATAAATTCTGACAGTGACATTGTGGTGAATTTTGTGTTTACAAAATTACATTTACAGAAAATATAATAACAAACAATTAACATAATAAAAATATTAAGAATCCAAATAACTGGCTCTGGTTCAGCCCCACTAGTCTTCTAGAAATATGCAACTTTCTTTCTAGGCTGCAAAACCTTTGAAGACTTGTGTCCCAATTCAGGGGGTTTGGAGGACGTGGTCTACGAACACCTGGTCTTAGTTGCCGTCGCACACTGCAAAGGACGGACTGAAATGAGACGGTCTGGCCTACGGAGGATTTGTCAGTTACCTCTTACTAGTAGTGCAGCTTTAAAATACAATTATGACCATTTATCTCTGTAAACAAAGACTCAATGTAGACTCGAGTAGTGACGTTCGTATGTAATCCCTGTGACTAACAATCATATAATGTATGAGGTTCTGTTGTGATTGACAGAACCTTCACTGTGTTAATTGATACTGAGCCATATGGCAGCACAGTTCAAATGTTCATGCTCCACCTCTTCTTACAAAAAGTTCAGCAGTTTCAAGCCAACGTTGTTTTTCAGATTCAGAGATTCTGGCAGAATCTCCACTGAGTGCTGAGCAACAGTTTGTCACATTTGTGAAATATTCTTATTCACGTTGTTGCTGGGAGTTAGATCAACACCGCTCTTGTGTCTGAGCACTAAATATGATGCTAGAGCTAGCAGGCGACTGGCTGAGCTTAGACAGCCTAGTTTGCGTACATAGCTCCTTGTAAAACTACAAGTTTTGTAGTGTACGTGTGTTGATCCATGAGTGATAGTAGGCAGATTTTTCTAGCTTTTGAGTGAGCCAGGCTAACTGTTTCCTCCTGCTTCCACTTTTTATGCTAAGCTAAACTAAGATAATCCACTTCCAGCTCTAGTTTAAGATTTAAAGGTTCCCTGTGGAGTCTTTAGACCTCTAGTAGTTTTTCTGTGAGTGGGTCTTGACTTTACTAGATGCACTAAAGAGACTAAGGATACACACAGTGCATTTTCATGAGTGACACTGAATGTACATACAGCTTTTATTTGTTTACAAGGAAACTCCACAGGACACTTTAATACGTAAACATCAGTCTGCACAGCTGACTCTCTGCAAGAATGTGAATGTGTGTATTTCTGAAAATGTCCAACTGTAAATTCAAAGAGAGGAGAAAAAAAAGTTATGTGAACAAATCTTTATTCCAGTAAGTGCAACACAATTTGATTGGGTTGATTTCAGAATTCTTTCCTGCACTTTTAGGATCCTCATGTTCAAATTCATTCAGGAAAAAACACATCTACTTCATGATAAACATTATTCATTTCCTGGGGTATAAAAACATGTATTATTAGTATTGTATCATTATGTGAAAACAGAGAGCGCAGAACATTTCAACACCTTCCTTAATCTTTGACCTGCAAACCAGTGAAATCCAGTCAAGTTAAATGTCTGTTGGAGCAGCACTAATTGTATAAAAGCGTTTCTATAGATTATGATGCATATTCATATGAAGAGTGAAGAGTGAAAGAAACAGAGGAAGAAGCCATGTTGTTCCTGTATTCTTCATTTATTGTCAGAACATATCATCAAACCTACAGAGATTAAAGTTTCTTCTGTTGCTAATCAAAATATATTTGTTGGTTTATGATTAAAGATGAGGCCTGGAGTCTTTGTGTAAAATGTATTTGATCTGTTCTTGTGTTGGTGAAGCGAGTGAGTTATAAAGGAAGAAGTTATCCTTTTTAAACAGCTGTGATATTTTCATATTTTGAGTAACATGTCATGATGTGTGTTCACACTGTTTATTTTCAGTTTGTTTGACGGAACATGAAACAAGAGCAACATTTTTTCTCCATAGCAATAACATTATAAAACAACAGGTGTGCAGACTTAACTATTTATCCATCTATGCTGCAAAAACTGTAAAGGAGAACAAACTGAATAAAATCCTACATCCTTCTTTTTGTTGTGTTTTGTGAGTGAATGCTCAAAAAGAAAGTAAAACATAGCAGACCAGTGAAAAGTTTTTCATCAAACAGTTTTGGAAAACACCAGAAAGAAAATAAACACTTTATTTTTATAGCACGTTTCAAATCACAATAACAAAGTGCTTTATAAGATAAGATGAAAAATAAATGATAGAAAAACATTCAAAAACAGTTTAAAGCTTATACAACATTGGGGAGGAGATATAAGGGAAAAATGCAACAATGAAGTTCAGTGAAAATGAGATAAAACAGTCTAAAATGATTGTTAATTGATAAGAAACAGGAGAAATGACTTCATATAATAATAGATTTAAGATTTAAAGCACACTAAACACATCTTATAAACTTATTTCTTCATATATCCAGAGCAAGTATGTCATAATAATATATCCTCTTATAGGTGACACATATGGAAACACCAAACTTGATATAGGGACATATAAGTCATATATATGTCAAAGTTCATAGTATAGTAAGGCATAAAAAAACATCATAATATATTAAGGGATAAAAACGTCAAAAAACGTCGTAGTCATAGATTGTATATAAAAATGGACGTCGACTCCGGGTCTGGAAAATGAAGCCAATGCGGAAGTGCCTTGTATTCTATCGAAGGACCATCATGGCGACTCCACTGGATGCAAGAAGAGTTGTATTGAAGTCTATGGGGAAATGACTCTACTTGTCACTTGATTTGTTACCTCAGTAAACGTTTTCATTATGTGTTCATGGTCTGAATCGCTAGTTTGAAGTTTTCTTCAATACAACATGATGTCATTTTTCAAATTATGGTCCTGTTGAGAAGAAAATAGACGTTAAAGCAGAGTGTTTTTAGGGCGTGGCTACAGCGTGATGACACACAGGGGTCTGTTAATCCGGATATGACGTCAAAGCGATGTGTCGGACATTTGACTTGTTATTGTGTTTTCATCAAAGTTAGCTCCGACATGTCTGCATCGTTGTTCAGTTGTTCTGAAAGACACTCAGAGGAGTCGCCGTTTCAATTTTTTCCGGTAAGTACATTTAGTTTTAAGTCTATTTCTTTGCTAGCCAAAATTAGCATCCCTGTTTATATCACAGTTCAGGTGAAGATGCACCTTGCTAACCAAGCTAGCCGGCTAGTGCTAGCGTTAGCTGATAACTTAGCCATTGCTATGCTAACGGTACCTGGCCCAGCTGGGCAGGTAACCTGTGTCAACCTGGGTTAGACCGTGGAGGTGTTCAGTCAAAGCCCAATAAAAAGGTCAATTTAATCGACGTTAATCTAACGTTTGGTTTGTGTTTCTCCACGTGACCCAGTTTAAGTGATCTGCGTTAGTGTAATGCGCAGCGTTAATGTTGGTTAATACATTGTCCATCAAGACGTCGTGATAGTTCAAGTTAAGATAACGTGACGTATACAAAATGTGTAGACAAATATTTGTCATATAGAAGATTGTTCATTTAATACTCAAACCAGTCCTCAACTGAAGCAGACATTCATACACCTATCCTGACAGCTGATCGATATTTGTGATTAACTGTGATCCACCGCATCTTAACTCAAGTGTTTGTGTTTTATTGTCATTTGAAAGGTTTCCACACTGTGAAAACTGAGTGATCTGTGCCAACAGAAGGAGGACCTCATGTACAGAGCAGCACATTTGTTTCATTCATCTGGTTGTGGAGAAGGGAGACTGCATGGACATCCTTAGTTCTCTAATGTGCTGTGATGATGATGATGATGGTAGAAAACCTCCCAGTTCATCTTCCTCTGAGGAAATGACAGACTAACTGCTGATGAGTTTGTTTATTATTCACTGTCTTCAGTATTCACAGGTTCAGTTTCTTACCTGCAGCTTCATTTCTGCTGTTGTTGACAGGTGATGGTAGCAACACTTTTAAGATCAGAATTTATAATATTAAACTGTGATGGATCATCTCTAGCACTGTCACCACCTCCACAGGTGAAAGTATTTACCAATTAACATCAGCGAGTTTTTTGATCCTTCATTTTCAGTGTTGTCGGACAGCATTTAAATATTTCTAGTATTTATGTTATTGATTAATGCTAACACTGAAATAGCCACACAATGCTGTACATGTTACTATTGTGAAAATTCATACCAGATGTGTTTTATAAAAACCATCAACAACGTTAAAGCAAGAGCTTCATGAATAACTTTATTGGACATTATAAACTACATTAATTTAAACAATTTACAACACTGGAAATGTATAAAAGAATGTAATACATGGATTAATTAAATACTGTAGTGTAAAATTTCCAGTCAACTGTAACTATTTAAAATTGAAGTTAGTTGTGGATGAAGTTAAAGCTGAATTTCACTGTCATATGTAAGTTTGCTTAATAAAAAGAAGTAGTTGAATCAACAGTGCAAAGAATTTTTAGTAACAAGTATAATCATTATTCATCATGAGTCCTAATGTGTGAGACAGTTAATATTTATTTGCTCCAGTAACAATCTCCCTCTAAATAAGTGACGCTGTTGGAACAGCACACTGATATTAACTATAATGGCTGAGGACTATGAAATATGAACTCTAATGTTTTAAACTATTGATGATTTGTTACAGCTACAGTGGAGTCCAAAAGTCATGTGACTGTATGTCTGACGTGGGGCAGAGAGTGTAATACGATAGTGAGGGTGTAGGGAACCAGGAAGAGCAGAGCTGATCAGACTGAACAATGTTATGGCCACAAGAGTTACATTAAAAAATACTATATTATCATATAAGACACTGTCTGTGTTTGGGAAGAGAAGATCTTCATGTGTGGACACTGCAGGTGGAGGTGGTGCAGGGCCTCCATCATTGCTGCAAGAGGTTGTAGGTGTCCCCAAAGATCCAGACCTTGGCTGGATGGAAGAAAACATTATAATAGAGAGAAATCATATCAATACAGGGCTGATAGCACTCCGGCGTCACGAGGTCCAAGATCCAAAAGGCGCTTTCACTCTAAACCACACCAGTAGGCATAGCCATCTTAAGCCAATCGGTGATAGGGTAGGGGGTGGTCTTGGGTTTTGGCCAATCAGATGGATTCAGCAGTCACCCCCACGTGTTGTGTGTTTTGTGTTTCCCACACTGGCAGCGTGAAACAGCCGAAGTCCTGGAGTGCAGCTTTATGAAGCCAGGGGAAGAAACCAAACGTTTCGATAAAGGTATAAAGAATAAATAGCGTTGGTCTTGGATAGAGGATGTGGGTAGAGACGGAAAGCCCTTTGGAAGCTGGTGTCAAAAACTCCGGCAACCAGGAGCATGTTTCTGCACTTTCTGTGCAAGGAAAATATTATATGGAACTAGCGGGAAAAAAGTGCTGCCACGGCATCAAGCAGCTTTACGAGCAATTCAACTTACCTCACGTTTGCTGGGGCTGTTGGCCCTAAGAGCCCGGCCCGCACATCATTAATAGCGGCTGACATGATGGGCAGCTCGCCTCTGTACTGGCTTTGTGAACATTTGTGTGTAATTTGTGATTTGGCTTGAGATGCTGGTAGTGGTTGTTGGGGACTGGGCTAAGTTTAAAATTCTGATTGTTGGACACATTAGAAACAGGGGAGCTGCTTCTTGTGTTTTTGGGTTGGTTAGACTCGCAGAGTTAGGCTCTTTGTTGGCTCCTGTTCCCCTACTTCAGTTTTCCTCTTGGCTTCTTTGTATTTGTATTTAATTATTTACCCTCCTGGTTACGCAATAAATGAAATCAGTAAATTTGATTTACTAATAACACCTGGTTTTATGTTGCTTCCCTTTTCCATCAGCTGGGTCGTAACATTAAGACCACCAACATATGGTGACTGGGGATGCCAGTAACCAACATGTGGACAGTGAACTGACACCTGGCTCTGTGAGCAGTAAGTAAGTGAAATACTCGGTGAGTAAAATTTCCAGGGCTGTTGTATCTTCTTTGCTTGCAGAAATCAACTGCCTGGTACTGGATGTGAGTCCCACAGCATCGGAGGTTTTACTTTCTCAGCAAAGTGGTTCCACAAAGGGTTTATATCTTGATGCTTCATGTGAACAGTGTGACATCTACTGGCTTAAATGCAAAATGGCCAAATACAAACGTTTGTATATCACCAATTGAATGTAAGTATAAGGGAAAGCATGACTGTATTTTATAATCCAAGTATATAAAATCAAAAGCAAATCAAAATGTTTTGTATGCATCAAATGTGTCAATATGAGTCAAGTTCAGCTCAATGTCTTTGTTTTAACTTAAGTGTCAAAACTGTAGGTTGGTTTTGTAATGTGGGCAAAGAACATGTAGCTTTCCCGTTTAAATGTCAGCTTTGGTGGTTTTCCTGTAAAGGTGCAATATAAGATCTGGCCAGAACATTAGTTTTAAAATGTTAAAAAAAATAAATAAACACTATCAACAGTGTGTGAAGCAGCCACAGTGATGTCATGATCAAGACCTCCATCTGTTGTATTTCAGTCATCTACTGAAATGAGCATGGTAAACAGCCAGAACCGACCTGTCCTGTGTTGTAATACCACTTTGTGACGCTAGAGGCTGTGTGAGTCAGTGGCGCGTCAAGTCTGCCCTCAGTCCCACGAAGAAGAACAACAAACAGAAATGGCTGAACCTCCTAGAATATATTCATCTGCATCCCGAAGGACCGCTCCCAACAAGAAACCACGTTCAACGGCGAAGAAAAGAAGCAACACGAGTAAATCTCGATGTGGCTTTCCACCGCTGGAGAAGCTCCTGAGAGGAAAGAGATGCGGTTTGATGCCGAGCTCGCAACTTTCCTGTTAGCCTGGTGAGTAGCATCAATGTTAGCTTTTTAGCTCAAAGTGTAATCAGTGCAACGACTGACAAACCGACAAACATTTCAGGTGGTGATATTGACGTTGTCGAGACGTTTTAGCGGCTAGTAGGATTGTGTCTGTTGCTCCCGGCTGTTGTCCAGCTAGTGACGTCAGTAACGTTAGGCTCAACTTGTAACTGACTGTAACTTGAGATTGTATGGAGCCAGTAGACCGAGTGAATACACGTCGAACGGTTCACCATGTTGTAACCACTTTACATTACTGTTAGGGGATCAGCCATGATTGAAAGTGAACTAGGTCTTTACATTTCTCAGGAGATTTCAGTACACCTGTCTTTATCAGGACCTGAGCCAGTACAGGTGTAATACCGCCTCCACCTGTCTCACCAACACAGACACAGTGAGGAGGGTCCAGGTGAGTAACATGCTGTCATTCACTATTAAAAGTAAGACTTATCTATACCACTGTGATTTAATCAGACCCACAGTGTATACATGTTCATACTGCTGATTCTTAATAAATAATATACCACTGCATATATTTATGTATTTTACAGTATATCCATATTTTGGATTACTCAATTTGTTGTTTATAGTGTGTACATTGAATTCATCACACCTCTAGTTGATTTACACTTAATAATATTCATACTGTTTATTTTTGCATATTCATATCTATCCTCACGATTTATTATACTCACACAACAGACCTAACATGTTTTGAATATAAAGAACTTGTATGCTTTAAGGAATTGTCCTATCACATGTTTCTGTATCAGGACCAGAAGTCCAGTCTAATCACCACCAATGATGCACCAGCCTTTTCTTCTGCATCTGGCCTCTTCAATCAACAACATTACATCAACACCTTGAGGTATTATCCCTGCACATGACAGATATTGTCTATACTGTGTTCTTTTGCACATCCCCTAATCAATACCTTTTGCACATCTTGCCCAGCAGGAGTTTTGTCATTCTAAAACACTTTTGTACATAGTTGTGTGGTATTTTTTATTATTTTTATATATGTATCTATTTATATTTGGTTGTTGCAGTATTTTACTTTTTTTGTTATTTCCTATGAATACGTAAATTGGATGCTACACCAAGCCAAGTATCTTGTAAGTGAAAACCTACCTGGCAATAAACCTTATTTTGAGTCTGCCTTTGTGATGTCGTCATCCCGTCCTCATGTTGCTATAGCCTGCCAAGGACCACCCATGTGTCCTGCAGTATCCCCTTGCCTTCATAAATCTGCAAGTGTGTGGAGGTTACAAGTAGAATTCAGATCCTATTTTCACACCTGAATTTAAATTCTACTCGTAACCCCAGTGTCACACACTCAATTTTGAGCACCAATTTTTACAGTTTTGTGCTTTGTATGTGTACACGGACGTTGACAGAAGCTTTTCCTCTTCCAGCGTCTTTATGTTGCCTCACCACTAATGTGTTTGTTTATATATATATATATGAATGAATGAATCTCTTCTTGAAACTCTTCACATGTATCATTTGTTCATAGTCTTCTTTTTATTACAGTATATGCTAAATGAGTTTTAAGTGGATGATTATATCTATGTTCTGAAGTCCTTGGACTGCCTCAAACATTTCATAGTCAAAAGAGGAGCTGCTTGACATGTCCTTATTTTTCCTTTTGTGTTTTCATAGGGATCCAGAATCCACCTCGGGCCAGAAACCAGCAAGAAACGGTAAGTCGTGCACATGACTCCACCCCATACATGTATATAGGCTCAAATTAGGGTCAAAATGGCTGAACTTGTGAAGTGACCATAAGAAATAATTCCAATGTTTGTAGCTGTAAATCAACATTTAAATCTGCATGACAAATTCAAGGTTAAAAGTAGTTTGTGTAATTGCATTTCCACACAGATCATAGTCTAACGTTCAAGATGAGTTAAAATGATATTCTGTTTATTTACATTTAAGTTGTCATCATATCGAATGCATCAGAAAACAATGTGGATGTGATTATTGGCTTGAATATTACAATTAAAATACTTGTCTGGAAACTTGCTGTGTCTGATTTGTTGTTAAGGAACTTATTGTGATGGAGTTTAACCAGTTAATCCACAACCATGTAATATTTAACATACCTGCTTTATGCTGAGAGGTGTGTATTAGTGAGCAGATGTTTTTAAAAACCTGTTGTTGGCTGTGTGTGTGTGTGTCTGTGTGTGTGTGTGTGTCTGTGTGTGTGTGTGTGTGTGTGTGTGTGTGTGTGTGTGTGTGTGTACCTAGGCTCAAATTAGGGTCAAAATGATTTTGAGCTTGTAAAATGATGTTCACAAATAATTCCAATGTTTGTAGTTGTAAATAAAACTTTGTAAACCTGTAAAATAAATCAACATGAGAAATTCAAGTTAGCGTATGTGAAACAATTGCGCTTGTGTCGAAGAGATTTTTATTTGTTGAAAGTCTGAATCAAAACTGAAGAAATGATCAGTGTTGAGGTTGAACAAAGACACTGTAAAAGAAGAAATGGATTTGTCAACATCTGTGTCGTGATACAGAGAAGAAAACTGTCAAACTCTGGTCAAAAGTTCCCACAGTGACACTGAAGTGACAAGGATCAAAATTTGTACTTGTCAGTGTCTCACACTGGGAATGTTGCTCACTGAGTTTTCCAGTTTTCTGCTCTTTGTCTCTGCACACAGACGTCCACAAAAGCTTTTCTTCTTTCCCTGTGTCTTTTTTTAACGTCACCACTGATCATTTGTTCAGTTTTGAC
Source organism: Seriola aureovittata (assembly GCF_021018895.1). Lineage (NCBI taxonomy): Eukaryota > Metazoa > Chordata > Actinopteri > Carangiformes > Carangidae > Seriola > Seriola aureovittata. The sequence goes on along the minus strand of NC_079367.1, from coordinate 4,652,884 downwards.
TCAAACGTTTGAACAAATCCAAATCTCTTGGCCACAAGCACAATTCTCCCTCCTGCCTCCCCAGCTCCACCCTCTCACCCAAATATGGTTTCTTCTGGCTCCAAAAAACCAAGATGGCGACGTCCATTAAGCCAAACTTGAGGCTTCAAAACGGCTGTTCACAAACCATTTGGTGACGTCACGGCAGTTTGCCACTTGATCATAGTATATTAAGGCACAAAAACATCATAGTATATTAAGCAGTTAAAATGTCAAAAAACGTCATAGGCATGAAATTCACCATGCATGTCTTTGCACTGCGGGAGGAAGCCGGAGTACTCGGAGAGAACCCAGAACTGTCATTGGAATGATAAACCTGTTGTGAGTTCCGTTTTATGAATTGGTCCCTAAAATTCAAATTTAAATGTTTAAATTTAAAATAAACTATGGAAAGTCACAGCAGAACTAAGGGAGGCATCTCCTGAAAAGCAAGATGACTGCAGGTAATAACAACCTGCAGGAAGTTCTTGCTGAGGCCAGTACAGCACACATGAAGGTCACCCAGGTGAGTTAGAAATGAATGTAAATGTTAGTAGCTTTAACTGCTGATGGGTATGTGTGGCAGAAAAGTTGCAGATTTTTTTTGTGTGTGTGGTTACAGCTGCATGTTGGGTAAAACCGGTACAAGCTGATGTAGAGGACCAAATATCACATCATGTCTGAAACTGTGGATGTGACCACGGAGCCTGTGACATGGCCCATAGCTCCAGACGGATACGTCCCCAACTCTGTGATCCGGAGCTTGAGGAGGAAGGGGCGGGGACTCGGCCAAACAGACTGCTGGGATGACATCAACTTATACAGTCTTCATCAGGACACAGAGGAGGATGAGGATGTGAGCGCCAGGGTCTTCTGGCTCTTTGAAGATGACGAGGACGAAGAGGAAGAAATTACGTTCGATGTGAAAAGGAGGAAGAAAGACGAGGAAGAGGATGATAAAAGAGATGTGAAGGGAAAAGAGGATAAAAAGACAGAGACGGTAAGAAAGAAACAAACAGAAGTGGAGGGAAAGGACGTGACGGATAGAAGACACGTCCTGAAACCATCCCACGACTTCCAGACAAAGACTCATCTGAACCACGACGACGGAAAAGTGAAGCCTCCGAGGCAAGAAGCCAGTTCGACAAGGACTGTGAACTTCCTGTAAGTACTAAAACTGATGAGCAGTTGCAATTATTCAAACCTTCTCATGCAGGTCACACAAATCCCCATGAATGACTGAATTTATGTTGTTTTTTTTAAGACCAACCTCCTCTCATGAACCAACACCTGCACCTTTGAGAGACCTGAGGGAACACATGAAGCTTCCTGAAGCCGTCACACCTCCGCTGCAACATCCATCAAATACACAGAGAACATCCACTTTCATTCCTCAAGGTACGAGCAAATGATGCTGAACTGTGGCGGTTGAGAGAATGCGTTTTCCCCCTTTTTCATTTTGTAACATTTTCTTTTCCTTTTCTTTAGTGCGGCCAAAGCCTCCTGTGGTGTCAGCAGATCCTCCCATCCCAAAGCAAGGTCCCCGTCAATCGTCCTTCACTAGTAAGTTTAAGTGAGTTATTTTCTCATAATGTGGAGTTTTCTCTTGGTCCAGATCTTGTGGTGTTTGAGTCATGAACTCTTGTACCTCCCCCACAGCTGCAGAACCCAGTTTTACAAGGTGTCTACCAACCACAGAGCCCCAGAACTGGACTTCTCATCCCCAGAAGTCTGCCCCTTCAATCCCAGAGGATCCTCAACCCCAACCAGACCCCAGCCCCCCTGAACCAATCAGAGATAAAAGGTTCCTCCTGTCCTCGGACAAGTACAGAAACATCAGCGACCAAGAGACGGTGACCTTTGATAGAAAAATCCTGGAGTTCTATAAGAAGTTGAAATTGTCACGCTGTGGAAAAGTCTCCAGCCCTGCTCAGCGCTTTCCTGTTTCTAGAGCTACACAAAGGGGGCGGAGTCTGAACGGTGGCCTGAGTAGCTCTTCAGCATTTGGGACGAAGTCGTCCACTATTCAAACTAGTCCCAGCCGCCCACTCTGTCCTGACCCTGCACGATTTGCACAAGGCGTCACCTCTATCGAAGACCAAGGAAGCCACGAGCGCGCAACAACAAAGCCTCTAGGGAAGCCCTCCAATGCCAGACAACTGACTTCAGTCCAGCTTGGTCAGGGAGCAGCACATCACAGGGTGGTGCAGAGCATTCAGATGAAAGACACTCAGGAGCTGGCCTCCTCCTCCTCCTCCTCTCACTTCCATCATGTGATCCCAATGGCCTCCCAACACAGCTTCTTTACTTTGGATCCCTGTGGGAAGACTCGGTATGGAAGGCTGCAGTTTGACTGGATGAGGCTGATATGACTCGGACAAGCCGCAGAAAGTCTCGGCAATTTAGACCAACGATACCGCTCAGGAAGTCGTAGATGAAAACAGGGACTTGTACCATCTTAATACGTCTGCTCAGCAACTGGCCAGCTGTTGCACCACTTCAGCAAATAATAAAATAATCTTTTGTGCATTATTTTCCTCAACATTTTGCTCATATAAAAGAGTAATTTAGGTGGAGGCATCTCAAAGCTGAGAAGCTTCTCTGCTCACCACAGTTGAGAAGAGTGGTTATCTGAGTGACCGTAGACTTTCTGCCGGCTCAGCACTGTATTTTGGTCTCATCTGATTTCTGATCAATAAAGACTCAAAAACTCAACAGGTACAACACACATACGTTTATTGACATTTGTTCCATGACATCGGAGTTTGTAATTTGACCTGACCTTCACAGGTTCTGTAACAAAGAATCTAAATAGAGAAACACTATGTTAACTCATACAGAAATTAAAGCTGAAATACAAATATGGCAAATGTTACCTCACATTGTCTCAGGAGGTTTAAGAGGTTTAAATTAAGTATAATACACAATATAGAGCTATAAAATAAAAACACACTGGCTGTACAGTGGGTTTACTGATGATACACTGTGATTTCCAAAGCACAGACAGTTTTATTTAAGGCAGACACAGTTTACATGCACTGAGGTGGCACTTTGATAGAAACTATAGAAAGACAAATGGCATTTCAGACATATGTTTAATTCATTAGGCAACTTATTATAAAGGTCAACAAGTTTGAAAATCTATTGCTTTTGGAAACACTTGCGTTGTGATATGTGGAGTACAGCATCTTTACATTACAGCAAATGGTTTTCATTTATTTCTTTCCACTAATTATAGAGAGAACCTGCTAAAATCTTGAACAGCGCATTCACCAAAACATATGAACAATTATTACTTCCATGACTTAGCATCTGATAATTACAGGATAAAGATCTTGTAGTTGTGAAGATACAGGTTCAATATTTGAGTTTTATGATTATTAATTATCAGCATGAGATTCTAAGTCAAAATTACAGGAGCCATAATTATGAGAGAAGGCTTCTAATTTGTGTTTGGTGAATTTAACGTGATTACAGCACAACATAGTGCCATCAACATCAGCATGAATGAGTCTATAACTGCCATTTACTCAAGATGTAAACCTGTGTACAGAGTGTGGCAATACAGCTGTAAAATACTGTTATGGTTTAAAGTAATAATCTGTATTATTTTCAGTTAGATAGGGTTTGTTCTGCTACTTTCTGTCGCAAAATCAGCAGCAATTTGAACATGAAAGCCTCTTCTTCACCTTTTTAAAAAGTCCATCACACGACTGTATAACCACAACTCTAGCATTTACACTTTATTTAAAACTCATCAGCTGACGGTTGATGCCCAGCGTGGTGCTGCAGGACACATCAGCAAAGCATCAACAGAACAAACTGCCCAGTGCACTTTTTAAAAATCAGAGCAGAAAGCTGAACACCAGACGCTGTGGGTCGATAGCTCCAGTGTTAAACAAGTACTCTCCCGTCCTTTAGTGAAACGCTCAGTACAAAGCTGCTCCACAGGTGGAGTAAAACAAACGCTCCCTACAGCTTGTGATCGTGCATATTAAATAAACTCTCCGTCTCTGTAGAAGAGGTAGCTGGTACACTCTTAAAACATCAGCTGAAAATGTGACATTCAACATGAGCTTAATAAAGATTCTGCAGAAAATACGCCAACATAATAAAACCAACAAACCAAAGGATAAAGTTGTGATTAGGGACAGAGTTTAGAGCTGATGAATGAATTTACATTTATATTTACATTTGTCAACTTTCACATCTAAACAAGCCCCATTTCACTGCGGCGGCAGCGCGCTTGGAAACTCGTCTTTGGTACCATCAAAACTCAGCTTTCCAAAAGAGAAAGCAGCTAAAAGCTACAAGAGGAATCCTGCTTCAACTTCTCCTTTTTTTTTTTTATCTGCTGAACAATTATTGGACACTGATGAAACATCCTTGAGGAAAAAGTATTTGTGAATGCTGAATTTTAGTGGCATACCATTTACTGAGACACTGATGCGCTTTAAAAAACAAAAACAAAAAGGGTTTCACCATGAGGACATCAGCCAGCGACGGCACTCTAAGTGCTGACGACAGCGTTTAAAGGCCATTTTGTGTTTCCCACTGATAATCCCAGTAAGGCTGTTTCTACACAGCTCAGGAGCTGGTTCCATGAGGTAAGAGCAGGCGGGAACCAGAACCAGGAGAGCCGCAGTGACTCTGAAGCAGCTGATAATGACGGTCAGCTGAGCAGCGTTGAACCAGACTGAGCACAACATTGGTCCAAGAAGCGTTTGAAATCCTCAACCACCTCTGTGCTGTTGACTGAGCTCACCAAATGTGTAATATATAACATGAAAAAAAAAAAAAAAGTTTTTACTTGACACAAGGCCAACCCTCTGTAGCCCCCCGCCCCGCCCCGCCCCCCGGCAGAGCAGGATTATCTGGCGTCATTGAGCTGCCTGGCCACCGTCAGGATCTCCTTGGCTCCTTTGCTCAGCAGTAAGTTGGCCAGGTCGACCCCCAGCCGCTCAGCTCTGTCCTGGGCTTCACCCGAGATCTTGCTGGCTGTGACTCCCACTCTCTGGACCGGCTCGTCCACCTGCTCTAAGCTCTGACGCACAGAAACGCTTTATTAATAATGACGGAAAACAAGACGACGTCACACTCATTACTTGTTCCATTCAGCCTCTTTGTACCTTGTCATCAGCAGCGATGCTGGTCTGCATGGTCTCCTTCAGACTGTCGGATCCGTCCAGGCTGTACACGGCGCCCGTCAGGTAGAGCTGAGAAAACACAACAAGAAACTTTCACGAGCCCATTCAGCTCTCTCAAGTGACATCACATTTATCAGACTTCCCTCTGGAGCCGTGAAAAGACTTTACACAGCTTCAGTAGTAATAATTCTCCCCAACAACTCAACAGACTTTGATGAGTGAAATCAGTGACGTTACCCTGTTCTGACTGAAAATGATGTCATTGGTCAGATATGTCACTCACTACTGATTGGTTAAGGTAAAACACACCTGTCTCTACCTGGCACTCTTACCTGGGTGTCTTTCACTTCAGTGTGAACAGCCACAGGAACGCTGCACCCACCCTCCTGCAACAGACGAGATGTTCAGTTGAATACACTAGGGAAATGAGTTAGTTTGTGTGTGTGTGTGTGAGTGTGTGTGTGTGAGTGTGTGTGTGTGTGTGAGTGTGTGTGTGTACCAGTTGTCTGAGGAAGGCTCTCTCAGCTATGCAGCGCAGCACGGTTTCAGAGTCATGGAGGACGGACACCATCTCCAGGATGTCTGCATCTCTGGCCCGAACCTCCACTGCCAGAGCCCCCTGATGAAAAACACACACACACGTATGAATGTCAGGTGTTATTATTATCATAATTGATTATCAATTATCCTCTTCTTCTATGCATGAGTCATATGTTGCATCTCACTGTTCTGACCTGTCCAACAGCGTACATGCAGTCTTCAGGCTCCAGGATCTACCGATGGAAAAACAAGATGAGACAGTTTGACTCCGTGTCCCTCAGAGAGACTTGGACTTCACACAGAGGACTTGATATGAGCAGAACTGTACCTGGCTGATCCGGTTCTCCCAGCCCATTCTCCTGAGGCCGGCAGCAGCCAGGATGATGGCGGCGAAGTCCGCCTTCTCATCCAGCTTCTTCAGACGAGTGTTCAGGTTCCCACGCTGCAGAACACAGTTAAGGACAGAAACAAATATCCTCTCTGGCTCGACGACCTCCTCCTCCCCCCACCCCCCTCACGAGGAACAAAATAACACCCGTCTTATTGTCAGATATTATCATGTTCACAGAGTCGCTGCTGAAAGGATACAATATCCTTGAACTCCAGGTGTGGGAATCTCTTCTTCAGCTGAGCAGCGCGGCGCAGCGAGCTGGTGCCGATCACGCTGCACAAAACACACAGTGTGAAGTCAGGTGTGATGTGACTGAAGACAAACACAACCAGTCAGATGATCCACTGCACCGTACCTGTTCTCCGGCAGAGTGTCCAGAGTTTTCCCTGCGTTTTTTGGATGTAGGACCACGGCATCGTGGGGGTTTTCTCTCCTAAAAAGGACAGTGAGTGGTTACAGCTAGTCAGTAAGATTACACAACGAATACTACAGCGATCTGCAGAATGGACAATGAGCAACATTTGACTCGCACTGAGTGCCAATATGGAGCAATAGGAACTGTTCCAACAAAGGAAGAGCTTATGTCCCAAACACAGCCTCACTATCTCCTCCACTGCGCTTCAGCCACAGCGGCTGTAATAAACAATAAAGGCCTCATGATATGGTTTGACAATATGTTCTCAATCAGGCTGGGACTTTGTCTTCCTCTGCTTCCTGTCCCCTGAACGCCTCGCCTTCCCACTGATGTAAAGACATTTCTGAAAACAAAATGGTTGAAAACTCTATTTAAAATAGAGACAACTAAATGAAGAAATTAGTTTTCTTATAAATAGATCTGTCTCCTCCCTTAAATTTTATTAATTAGATTTTTTAAATATTTTTTAAATATGATTTAATTTAATCTAATAGTTTACAACATTGTTTACTTGCTGGCAGTCTTTGTTTTCCCTGCATTTCCTGGCTGCCACTAACTGCTGACTAAAACAACTGTTATATCACTTCATTTCTTTAGTTTGAGGCAGTGGCGGCCTGAAGGTTTGGGGAACAAGTTTCCAAGGTCGCCGGTTCGAATCCCTGGACTGGCAGGATTAAATCTGGGTGAGAAAAGTGAAACAGCAGCATTTGTCCAACCCTCATCAACACCACTGTGGTGCCCTTGAGATAAGACTGCAACACAACTGGAGCCATTAAAGAGAGACACGACCACAGCTCCCACTCAGGAAGTTAATAGCTTGTTAGAGCAGCTTACTAATTGTGTTTGCAGGCTAAACAGGGCTGTGATCTTCTCCAGTCAGTGGCGCATCAGGTTATTTAACAGCATGTCTCCTGGCAACACCTTCAGATGTCAGTTCCGCTGCCATGGAAACCCCCACCAAGAGACACTTTTAACTCAAATATGTCCAAAAATGGTTCTATCCTTTTTGAAAAACAGAAATTTAGCTCATTAGCTGTATTGACATTATAGTTTTCTTTCAAAAAATTGAGGAGAATCCCGATTTCTGTTGGACTTTAAAAGGAAATTAGCCTAGGAGCTAAAACTGTTTATCAAAATGGTGCCGTGTCAGCCTGTGGCAATGTCAGCTGCTTCTGTTTTGCAACATCCTCCATCTTGAAACTGTTAAAAATAGAATTAATGGAACTAATTCTACTAATTCTCAGGTCATAGGCTGGAAAAGTGACTTAAAAACACGGCCCAACACTCTGACGCCCCGACGCCCTGACTCGTGTGAGCGCACTTACTTCAGCACAGCTCCTATGGTGAATCCTGGAGGCAGAGTGGTGGGAAGATCTTTCAGCGAGTGAACGACCAGATCGACCCTGCAGGACACAGAGGATCACAGTCATGTTTACATGCTCCTTTTATGTTTCATGGTACAATGCAGCCATTCAGTGGTGAACCTTATGTTACATCTTCAAGGCAGCGACAGAACAGAGACACCTGCAACATCTGAGGCTGCAGCAGAAATCAAAGGGTTCCCCTCTGCATGGATCCAGTCTGATGGTGTTATATATGGGATAAATGGCCTGTTGAATGATGCCGACTTGGCTACTATCAGTATTTTATTTCATGCAGTCAGTGTTATTCATGCTGCTTTTTGTCATTTTAACTGTAGAATAAATTCACAAATGAACTGTGATGTGCAGCTACAGCACAGAAGTATCAGTCTTCGTTAAAGAGTTAAACGCTAACAGTTGGTGTCTGCTGATGCAACAATGCAGTGGAGACAGGGTGGTGTCAGCCACAGATGACACCGGTCACACTCACTCGTTCCTCTCCAGAGCGTTCTCCAGCTCTTTGGTGAACAAACTCTTCTCTCCAATCTGCATTACAAAAACCAAAGAACAAACAGTTACATTCTGGTACAATTCTTGTTTAAATCGATCTGTTGCAGATAAAATAAAACATTTCCAAGCAGGATAAATGCACCATATGAAGCCCATATATCAGGTATCCAATCAGAAATTATTCTGTAATGAACTTTCTTTCTATTGCTGATGTTGGTCTGTTATAATGAAGTCTTTGCTTTGTGTCCATTAACAGAGAATGAACTGGCAAATGTTTTGACTGATTAATAGTATAGTTAATTAATAGTATAATAACTGATTCACTTTTCAACCAGGTTTGAGTGGCCTTCAAAATAAAACTAAAGTAAAACTTAAATTTGTCCCGTAATATATATAGTAATTTTCCTTTTGTTAAAATGGTAAATTCAATGGTCCCAAAAAAGGATCGTTAAGAATCAGAATCGAAGTGGAGGTCTTGGCATCAGCACATATATCGAAAGTGTTTGCACAATATCAGCCCTAGTTGTGTGAATACTCATTTAAACAAGCTTCACCTTTGATAAAGCTGTGTCAAGGATTTTGTCTCCTGTTGTTGTCATGCCAACTGAAAGAAAGAAGATAGAGAGGTTCAATAAAAGCACAAACAACAGCGAAAACACCAAGAACAAGTCAGAAATGGAGCCACACATCTGCAGGACGTTTCAGTGGATCATTAAGTCATTGCTATTGTAAAGTACCGTCTGTTAGTGTGTGTTCAAGACAAAAAAACTGTGTAAATGCCATAAAAATGAGCTGCACAATTAGTATTTTACATGCACAGAAATTGGACAAATTTTTTCATTTATAGAGTTTATAATGAACCAAATCGTCAAAGCAAAAATGCCTCTGTGATGCTAAGAAATTTGTGACACAGCTACACATGTACAGTGCATTTTCTGTTACGATCTCTTCACAAAAACTGAAAGTTTGGGACGATTCTCACTTATTTCCAAGTGGAGGTCAGGGTACAGTTGTTTCAGCTTCTCCGCCACACTGTCCGTCTGGATGCACGCCAGCTGGGACAGAAGAACACAGCAGCAACTGACTTTAGCTGGATCGTATTCATACTTGTAAAAAGAGTGTTAAACACTCATCCACAGAGTCCGTGACAATCAAATCAGTGAGGAGCAGTTATCTTAAAGAGACATTGTCGAGTCAGAGCCATCTTATCTCTGCAGAAGAGCTGCAGACGTCTTTCTCTGCTGTATCTAAACCAGCGTGGAGGAACGGTGCTTTAGATAACTCACAATTAACTGACACATTGAGACTCTGCGTGAGTTATCTTCACATTCAAATTATAGTTAAAACCAAAATCAAAGCCAAAAATATAAATGATCCAAAGGTCATCTGCTCTGAATGCTTATAAAGTTAATGAACATAATTGAATTAAAGCTCAGAATTGAATGAATACAGGACTTTACCTGGCTTTTGCGGGTTCCGATCCGGATGACCCGACTAACCTTGCCGTTCCCATCCTGCAGAGGTAAAAAGAGAAGTTAATAAACTCACTTTCTGCAGAGCCTCCAGCTGAGTTACCGCTGCTCATTTACAACCACATCCAGCATTTTCTCTGCCCGCCTCACCCTGATGTACTTGTAAGGTCCATCCTCCATAATTCTGAGTCCGCACTAGTGTCTGCACTGTAGAGGCTATTGTGTCCGCTGTGTGGCTGGGACTGCCTGCTGTGTGTTGGTAAGGAGCTGTGCTGAGGTCATATAGCCTCTAGATACTGAACAGTGGTCTTTTTTACCGGACACCACCCCCACTCCTTCAGGACCTCCACCCCAAGATATCTCTGGTTCCAAAAGATAAGTGTGCCAATTCATTGAGTCCGTTATAAAAGGCAGGGAGGGGCAGCTTAGGAGGGTCCTGGGTATAAGGTGTGGTCATACAACAGACAGTGTGTGTGGACACTTTTCTTTTCTGACACTCTTTATTTTCTGAATGGTCAGCTGCCAACAGCATAGCTGCTACTGATGAGAACAGAACAATACTCTGAAATAATGAAAACCTTAATCACAATTCTCATTGCTGATATTTGTAATTTGAATTTCTATTAAAATATTTCTGTGTATGAAATGAGGTAATATATCTTTAACACTATGTGCTGACATCATCTTAAAAAACTGTACACTCTACGTGTATTATTCTTATATTAAAAACTGGTTATGAAGAACTGATAATGTTTTATCAAAGATGTCATTAGCCACTTTTATTTAGTTGGCTAAGCCTGGTAAGAGAGGATGGAGGCATGTAATTAGCTTAAGGTTGAATAGGCAGGGATTGGGGAGAATAACATTATTATAAAAAATTATATTACATAGGAAATACAAGCGTGTCACTGGGAAATACACCAATAGGAAATACTAGCTCTTTGGAAATTTTGCAATGGCAAATAGAAGACTCCATATAAATCATGATACTGAAAATACTGAAATAACATTTCATAACTGAGTTTAGTTTTAATAGTTTATTAAAATATTTGACAATTTATATTTTATTCATAAAATATGTTATTATTTATGACTCTTTTAAATTTTCTTCATGTGCTATCATGGATTTTCACAGACATTAAGTCATCCTGTCACTAAAGCTGTTTAAAGCTGCATTTTTAACTGTTATCTTCTGCTTGTCAATAAACTACAGTCAAAAATCTACTACTTTAACGTTACCTAGCAAAGCACCAGGTTACATCATAAATATTAATGTTTTTACAGAAACTCTGATGTGCACACCTCCATTCAGCATCAGTGAAATAGAGCAAATAGGACTTAATTGGCTGAAATTGACAAACATAAAAAGGTGCTTCCCACGTTACTAGCATTAGTTAGTTAACGTCAGTTGGTAAAAGTAGAATTAAAAGGTGTAAAAGAAGCTAAAATACCAAGTATTCCTGTTTGATTTCTAAGCCGAATGTCAATGTGCCGTCACTCTTTCAAAAGTCAACCGACATTTTTCAAGACGTCGTTAGCTAAAATATCAGTTAAGTCATCTACAAACCTGAATAAAATAGTACAAAATCAAAGCTAACAAACTAGCTCCTATCTGTCAACAGCTCCCCGCCTACTTTTCACCGTCCAATGGGAAGCCGAATACCAAAACAGACGTTAACATTAGCCAATCACCGCGCTCCAAAAGCCGGCATATACGGAAATGGCGGTCCCCATCAGAGAGAGCAGTGACTGCTTCATGCATGGTGCTAACCACCGGGTCAATTGAAGGAAATCCTACCGGAGATTTTTGCTCTTCCGTCATATCGATGATCCGCTTCACTCCGCCGATGTTGTTGGAATCAACAGCGCGTTTTCCAGGGCAGTAAATCCATTAAATAATTATGAAATCCTTGGAAACAGTCAGAGCTCTCCTCTCCTTCAGCTCCCATATGAATGAATCAATGCGGAACCTCGTGATGTCATTGGGCTGGTTAGAGGTCATTTCCTTGTTCCGTCTACCAGCTTCCTCTAGCGGGGAGTGTGCTCGAGGTGCATGGATAACGAAGTCACGGTCAAATCAAAAATATTGGTCGAATGTGTGTTTCGCATTTTTTGTGTTAGTCCATAAAAAAAAAAAATCCTCATTATATGTGAAGAGAGAGTGACACAGTTTACTGACTCAAAATCAGAACTGCTGTCATATACTTACAATCAAAAGGAACATTTTAAAGCTTTACTAGTGTGACTTTTTTTTTATTGTGACCTGATGATGTGGCCATGGTAAATACTACCGGTATTTTAACTTGTATATCAAGTGCCACACCTACCGAATTATATGATAATGAGAATATAATGCCATAAGGAAGGATTAAGGAGGCAATCTGTGAGTGAGAGTAACACTAAATAAAGCTGGCCCACATATTTGTGCCTTTCTTAAATACATTAGGGAAAGGACCATTGAACTGTGTTGACACCTCCACCTCTTAATGAATAAATAGAGCTGACAGTGTGGCTCCACATCTTCCATACACAGTTTAAATGATGACACCTGGTGACCAAAATAAGTTACTGCAACACCATGAATTCTGTAGTTCTATAGTGGAGTAGATAGATAGATAGATAGATAGATAGATAGATAGATAGATAGATAGATAGATAGATAGATAGATACTTTATTTATTTATGGTAATATCTCAACATGTGGCACTATCAATTTAGACAAGTCAAAATTTGCTATTATAGTTTTCAGTATTATAAGAGCCATGGTTAGATTAACCAGCTACGGGTCGCTCATTGGTGGGCCCCCAAAGTGTAGGCCTTTGGTGTTACTAAAAACATGAACAATAGCTTTGCTCTTTTCAAGTGTTCCAGTGAGCCACAATAGTGTGTCAATTAGAATAATAAAAACACAGATAATAAAGGCCTGAAGACTATATTTTGTCACACAGACCCTCTTCAAGACAGGGCCCCACAGGTAGTAAATCATCATGCTTCAGTTGAACAAAGCAGTTATAACATAACTAGTTAAAACTAATAGTTTGTTGATCTTTGTAGTTTATTGAGCAATGAAATACTCAATAGTCCAGAAACTGAGTGGATCTTAAAAGTTCTGATTTTTAAAAAATATATTTTATTATAACTGTTGAACACAGTGACAGTTTATGCTGTGTGATAATTGTAACATACTTTTTCATGAAAAACTTGTTATTGTTTTATATGTTGTATGTAAATCCACAGTGAATTTATTGTTTTGCATGTATATCATTTTATCAGTAGCAGCACAGTCCACAATTCCCAGCATATAATAAATCCCAAATAAAAAATGAAAAATTTTACATATACATTTATTCATGTGGCTGACACTTTGGTTCAAATTGATGTAAAACTGAGGTACAACCCAAGCTGCAGTCAGTGGAGGAGCAGCCATTTTAAAATTGCACCATGATATATTTTAAAATAATATTAATAATAATAATATATATTAAAAAAAAGCATCACTACAGTAGAAACTTATTAGGTAACCCCATGTGATAAGATTATTCGTGTAGAAATTAATTAAAAACTTTAAAACACTGTAATCTAAGGGCACATACATGTTGTGTTATTTTAAAACGTGACATGTTATTTAAAAAAAAAAAAAAAAGTTTGAAAGTTTTAATGATTTCTATTAATAATGGCAGTTGTCAACAATGATATATACACATCAGTGTGGCAGATCTTAAAATATCTCAATATCTCGTATCACCATCGCTTATTCAGTTCATAGATTAAAGGTAAATGGAGCCCGTAAGTCGTTGCCACTACCTGTGAAATCTAAACAGGAGGAAGAAACGCCCGTGGAAGCAGCTGTAGTAACTTATTTATGCAACAAGGCCAACATTTTGGGGCCCACGTCATTGGTTTCCACGGTGGGCTGATCTGGCGCTGCTCTTCCGGTGGAGACGTGGCTCTGTACTGCTGCCATATTGACGCTAGCTAGCTAACAATCATACAACTTGAAGTCAGCTGCACATTCGCACCTTGTTATTCCAGAGTGACTCGAAACCCCCCTAAGCAGGAAACACGAGACACTGAAGATCGTCGTACCATAGAGAGAGACCAAAATGGTGAGTGACAGTCGAAAATCGTGATATTTTCCTACCTTTTATCGGGCCTTGCAATTATCATAACATTGGCTAATCTGGCAAATAGCTAAAGCTAGTTGGGTACCAGTTAGCTAGCCTCTCCAGGAGCGAAATAAGCTAATACAAACGTTTCTGTCCGTTATGTGGACAGCGTCAACGTTATATTTACTTGCTAAAAGTAAACAAATGAACCCTTGTTTCATTATAAAGAGCCAAATTTCACGTGAATAGGCGGCACTGAATGTGCAGATACTGCTGACGTTAACTAGCTTTACAAGCTAGCGCTAGTGTTAGCTCCTGTCACTAGCCGGATCTGAGCTAACGTTACCTGCTGTCAGCTTGTCCTCAGCCAGACAAGACTGGATACCGGTGCTTAAACTAACCATAAGCATGTGTACATTTGTATTATCACTATGGTTAACTAGGTGGGACAATTTGTTTTCTAGATTATCAACGGTTACCACAGTTGTTGCTTGTCCATATCAAGTTGAGATACATTGCACTCGGGGGTCTTTTCATTTCCAGCTTCAGCCATTGTCAACGTGGAATGAATGCAGCTCTTTCATTCATTTACCAGCGTGAAATAAAGTATGATTAATAGTGAACTTACTTGGATTAAGATAAATCAACATTTATGTGTAAGTTAATTTTACTGCTATGGAAGCGTATTGTTCCTGTCCACGATCGCTGCCGTTGTGTCTGCCCTGATGGGAACGTTTCACCAAACACCGTTCAAAATTTTGTCAATTCAAAGTTGCTTGTACTTCGTGGCAGACACTAAGACAACATTAAAACTACGCGACATCTGCTGGATCGCTCCTCAGCGCTGTTAAATTCGGCATATATGTTGTCTCTGCTGCAGGAAGTATTCCAGTAAAACGTCAACCATTATCAGCCATTCCTGCAGACTTTATTACACAAAACTAACCATAGTAGGAGAATTTACAACTTTACAAGCTGCAATACTATTGGAATAGGTAGTTCTGAGTGAGTGGTGAGTATGCCGAATTTACACATACACCTGTGTTATGGATGAATGGTGACATTTCATTGTACATAATTAAGTTCCTGTTGACCTAATATTTAGTTTTGAGTTTTGGAAACAGTTGCATACTCAAATTGTGAATGTGTTATAACTGAAGGTTTGAAGGCACAGTAATATTCACGATGTCTTTTCTCTCCACCTGCAGGTGCTGTTGGCAGCGGCGGTGTGCACCAAGGCCGGAAAGGCCATTGTATCGCGGCAGTTTGTGGAAATGACCCGGACGCGTATCGAGGGTCTCCTGGCTGCGTTCCCTAAACTGATGAACACGGGGAAGCAGCACACCTTTGTTGAAACAGACAGTGTTCGCTATGTGTACCAGCCCCTCGAGAAACTCTACATGGTCCTCATCACCACCAAGAACAGCAACATCCTGGAGGACCTGGAGACACTCAGACTCTTCTCCCGTGTGGTAAGAAATGATGGAGTTAACTTTCTGTTTCTGTCTATGCCTGTACATTACATCACAGAGGTTTAGCCTTTTTTTTTCCTTAAATCAACATAAATGAAGATCTCAGGGATTAAAGTTTCCTGTCGCTATGACTGGTTTCCATGGTTGGATATCAGGGAGGTCATGTATGAGATCAGTGTGGATCCACAGGGAAAAAAGGTGAGGGGAGGGGCCCTATGGGCTTGCTATGTAAGTGGCATAGGGCCCCACAAATTACACAAGACTCTCTCTAGCCCTCAAGTCAAAGTGGGTGTCAATGTTTGTTTATAATTTCCATGAAGTGGAACTATCCTTCTGCTCACAAAAAAGATTAAAAAAAAAAAAACACCATGAAACTGAATTGTGGGAACAGGTAAATTACAGTAACGTATGATGTGCATCTGTCTGTAGTCTGTCTGTCTCGATAGCCGAGCTCAGCAGAGCGTGTCTTGGTCTGTCTGTGTCTTGCTCACCAGCCACTTCCAGGGCTGTTGTGTGACTTTGTGGCTGACCAAAGTGAATGTGAAATTAAGCTATATTGGAACTAATTATTACATTTGATAAACACCAACGGGCCCCAGCGTTTATAAACTGCAGCTCAGAAAAGATAACTGCGTCACACGTGATCATGTGCACCAAATGAAACTCGTGCTTCCCAGCAGCAAACTCTGTGGGGACCAGTCCAGACAATATATGGCGAACATAATAATGATTATCTAGTCTCTCAGTCAAGCTTTAATCACAACTCTGCACTCCTTCAAGATGGAAAGCAATGTATTGACATTGACTATTGAATTTAGCATATTGGGCAATATGCACATCTCTCTGTAAATAATAACTATCAAGTATTCCGCCAAGCTATAGTATAAAGAGTATTTTATATTCGAAAATGGTACATAGCTCACAGATAGGAGGGGTTGTGGCCCCTTAGCAGAATTTTGATTAGGGCCCCAGGGAGGTCAGGACCAGCTCATGTGTTACGGGACTTAGAAATCGCGCTACCAGGTGTTTCAGGTTAGCTAACGTGATTTATCAGAGATCAGTAAAACAGTCAAAAATAAATGGGCTTGTCTCTGCTAACCTTGTAGTTCATGGTGCAAAAAAAAAAAATCGAAAAGCCAGGTGTGTGTTTATGGTATGTCACGAGAGAATTCAGTATTCAGTTGTTTGTTTTTTTGCTTTAATCCCTGAGAGCTTTTTTCACACACTACATACAGTCACTGTGACCTGTCACCAGATGCAGATGTCTCCCTTTGAGTTACAGTACCATGCACTGAAGCAACCTCCAGCCTCTCACTGCTTATTGATGGTATATCAGTTGTAGATAGATTGATTGTAGACATCCAACAGTATCTGCATTTGAAACCTGAAAACCTAAAATAGACTGTAGTCTGCTGCGTAGATTCAACCATTTATGAGGAATATTTTTTAACTTCATATGTGGCTTTGATCATGACACTCATGCTGTCCTGCAGTGCTCAACAAACACAGACACCTACCTTTACAAGATTTTAAAAAAGAGAAAACAAACTGTCAGAGACAACTTCACCCTGTGAAGCCATTTAATTAGTAATTAACGTGCTTCAAACAGATCAGTCCATCAAGTAAATCTCTTGACAACCTGAAGTTATCTTTGCCATGTAACAGCAAACTATTGTGCACTGCCGATGATTTCATTTCATTTAGTTGATTTTCCTTTGAGGTAGAAAGAAAATCAAAATTGTGTGTAGGTTGTATTTGGGTGTTTTGATTAGTAAACCATTGACACCTTTAATTAACACGCTGTGGGGAAATGATAGTTGGTTCAGTATGTTCTCACTTTATCTTGAAAATGGAAGATCTTAAATTAAAATCCAAAACGGTAAAAAAAAGATTTAATATTTAAAAGTAGGGATGTCCTGGTCATTTTATTTATTTATTTTTTGGCCCTGATCCAAGTCATTCAGTATTGGGTGTCTGTCTATTGATCTCACACACTGAAGTAACGCAGCTGCAGATCACACAACTTATTTTCTATTAGCATTTAGATCCGAATACTGAAGGTCATGGACCAGCAATCTCAAGCTTTAATTATTGATTATTGTTGATATGAATAAAAGTTGAATAAAAAATGAAGAAATGATGAAAGTGAGGTGACGTGATCCACTAGAGAGAAGACGTCTCACTCTGTTGGAATTGTTGGAACTAAAGAAATACTCAGTTCACGGTTGTACAGTGGTGTTTGAGAGTGGAGGTTCTTCCCTCACAAATAATCTTTTAAAAAGTACAGACAGTGATGTAAAGAGACCACACACCCTGACAACAGCTGTGGTTAGTTTATGCCTGTCATGAAGTAACGCACAGAATTAACAGGAATTATTTCAACCGGCGAAAGCATCACTGGCTAAAAGTGAGGATCTGCTTTCTTAATGTTTTCTGCACTGCGTGCTGATGGTTATTACTATCGGAGATCAGTGAGACTGTGTGTTTTACTAAATTCAGTGTCTGAACTCGGTGTACCCAACGAATATTTCACATTCACACACGCTAATTTTCACTGGCTTATGCAGTGGTATGCTGCACTGTCGAGCCTGTCTGTTTTAAAGGAGACGAGCTGCAACACTATGAGGCTGAATATAGAATAAAATATGGATTAAACAGCAGAGCACAGTAACGAAAGGATGTGGTTTTAATCAGTCTGTACTGATCCATTAAAATGTCCGGATTAACCCTGATACCGATTTTTACAATTGGCTCGGGACGTCTCTAATTAAAAGGTAGATTACATTAAGTTAACTTATTATTTAATGTCCGTTACAGTTGCTCAGAGCCGGACGTCCGTATTAATACAAAGAGCTTCAAGCTCTGCTATTTATACTGAACAGCAGCTGCCATTTCTTTATCAGGTTTAGAGTTGCAAGCAAACAGCTTTTCAGAAATAGGTGAAAGGTGCGTTCATGGCCCAAAAATAATCGGAAAACAATGTTCATTAAGTTCAGCAAAAAGGAGCATTCCTTAAAGTCTTACAGTATTTTATTCCAGATCCAGAATAAAGAATAAACTGTCTCACAGTGTTTAGTTGTTTGTTTTTTCATTCAGGATCAGATGCATCATGGTCAGTGTAGTTGTCAAGCTTTTATATTTCATCATTTTGTGACTTTTTCACAGTTCACATCTGTTTTTCACTGCAGGTGTCCCAGATGTTAAAATGTTTGCTCTGGCTCACTTGGTTGACATTCATTTCTCTTCCCCGCCTGTTCAGATCCCAGAGTACTGTCGTGTGCTGGAGGAGAGCGAGATATCGGAGCACTGTTTTGACCTGATCTTTGCCTTCGACGAGATCGTGGCGTTAGGCTACAGGGAGAACGTCAACCTGGCTCAGATCCGCACCTTCACAGAGATGGACTCTCACGAGGAGAAGGTTTTCCGCGCTGTCAGAGAGGTGAGGTCTCACTGTTAAGATAAGTTTATCGGTCACTGTGGGAAAATTGGGTCATTGAAGACACAAAATAAGGGGATACTCAAACAATGTCCATTTGCAAGCATGAATATAGCAACTAGTTTAATCCTGTTACACAGTTTTATATATTTATTGGGTAGAAAAATAATTAAATCTTCAAACACCAGTGAAAACGTGTCATTTTCTCAGTGTATTATTACCATATAATTGAAATGTTGTTGTTTTTTAATCACACAGACTCAGGAAAGAGAGGCCAAGGCAGAGATGAGGAGGAAAGCCAAGGAGCTGCAGCAGGCTAGGAGGGACGCTGAGCGCTCTGGAAAGAAGGTGCCAGCTTTCGGCGGCTTCGGCAGCGCGGGCATGACCAGCGTCTCCTCGGGGTCCATCATCACAGACACCATCGTCGAGCCAGAGAAACCCAAGATCACACCCGCTGCAGTCAGGTACGGCTCAGACAAACACACCAATCAGCTGCTTTTGATTTAAACTTTGCTTGCTCTTGTATTGGATTGCGATACAATGCAATGTGTTACTGAAGAAGCCTCTTGTCTTTTTCTTCTTCAGACCCAGTGGACCCAGTAAGGCTCTGAAACTGGGCGCTAAAGGGAAAGAGGTGGACAACTTTGTTGACAAGCTCAAGTCTGAGGGTGAAACCATCATGCCCTCCACAGGAAAGAGAGGCTCAGATGTTTCAAAGGCTCTGCCACCACCAGTCAACGTGGAGAGGTACAGACACAACATGGTCTATATGATTAATGTTCTGGCATCATTAGAGGTCAACACTTTCCAATCAAGTTCAAAAATCAAAGATTACTTGATTTAAGGGTGCTTCACTGTAGCAGATGCTTCAACACCCACTCTCATTGTGATAAACTGAAAGTCTGCTCACTAATTAATCTGCAGTGTCGTCAGCCTGATACCTGCAGACAGCTGTAAACTAGCGTTAGCTCCCCAGACCGAAGAAGGTAGAATCCACTCACTGTTCAGTCGACATCATATCTCAGAGCCAGAGATCATATCTCTTCCACCAACACAGCTCAGATCAAGTTAGGCAGCAGAGTCAGCTAAACATCCTGTAAACTGTGGCAGGTCTTCATTGTCTGTGTAACTATTTACACAGCAGTGGACTGGACTGTCGTGAATGAGGCGGCTAACATAGCTAGCTGTCATCTGCTCTACTTTTTAACCTAGAATAACCTTTTGTGCAAGTTGTTTCCATGAAGAACACACTTCACACCTCGTACAGCCTCGACTCAACCGCTGAATACACACGACATTATAACACATACATACTGTTTGGATGTGTTTCCTCTCCAGTGTACATCTGCGTGTGGAGGAGAAGATCTCGCTGACCTGCGGTCGTGACGGCGGCCTACAGAACATGGAGGTGCTGGGCATGGTGACGCTCCGAGTCACGGACGACAAGAACGGACGCATTCGCCTCATTATCAACAACAATGACAACAAAGGACTGCAGCTGCAAGTAGGTCGACACACATCGCACATCACACAGTGACTCTAAAACCTGACACTCAAACAAGCTGTCGCCCTCGTCTCTGGTTTCATGTTTCCGTGTGTCGTCTCTACTCAGACACATCCCAACGTGGACAAGAAGTTGTTCACAGCGGAGTCGGTGATCGGCCTGAAGAATCCAGAGAAGTCGTTCCCTCTCAACAACGATGTCGGTGTGCTGAAGTGGAGACTACAGACCACAGACGAGTCCCTCATACCTATAACCAGTACGTTCTGACGCACGTGCTTCATCTGGAAGCTCATGGAGTAAATCCAGTTTAAAATGATGCTGCTGCTGTTTATTTCATCAGATAATCTGATCTCTGATCTAATCTCCTCATCTACCTCACAGTAAACTGCTGGCCTTCAGAGAGCGGCACCGGCTGTGATGTCAACATCGAATACGAGCTTCAGGAAGAGAGTCTCGAGCTCAACGATGTGGTCATCAGCATCCCTGTACCGTAAGTTCACCGACAACACGCCGCCTGACTCAGCAGCGGTTCCTGTCAGAGTGACTGTTTGTCATTGTTGTTGATATATACTCACTAAATTAAGAGTTAAGACACTGGTGAATATTCTAGTTTTAATCACACCTATACACTATCATAACATTTGAAATATATTATGGGAAGCCGCTAGTTTTATAAACTTAATGGGACGTGGCTGAAACCAAAATACACAAAAGGACAGAAAGTTGAATCTTGCTTTAAAGGGTTGTACTTTTTCATCGTGAAGAAATAATGCATCCATAACAAAGACATGTGCTGCCGTGTGTCTGTCTCCCTGCTGCTCTGCAGATCCGGGGTGGGAGCTCCTGTGATCGGAGATCTGGACGGAGAGTACAAACACGACAGCAGGCGAAACGTCCTGGAGTGGTGCCTACCGGTCATCGATGCCAACAACAAGACCGGGAGCCTGGAGTTCAGCATCGCCGGACAGCCCAACGACTTCTTCCCCATCAATGTGTCCTTTGTGTCCAAGCGCAACTACTGCGACATCCAGGTGTGTGACCGAGCAGACGTCTTACCTGTCGTTGGTTTCTGCGTCAATCTTTGTCCCTGTGTCTTCGTCAACTCTGAGACCGTAATTTCTGAACCTGAATCATTTGCAACTGCTGATTCGAAATGAACTCATTTTCCTGCTGCAGTGATAAGTTGATTGTTGTTGAATGTTTTTGATTGGTCCGGTTTATTTTGAACAAAAAAAACAAAATGAAGATACATCAGAGTCCTAGTAAATAATTCAGATAAAGAAATCCATGCTTGAAAAGGAGTAGGAAGAAGTCAGAACTTTTCTAGTGCTGACCCCAGCGGTCCACCATCAGTGTCTCAGTCAGATCAAACACAAACCACACAACAAGAAGGAGAGCGTCAGAATAAATAAACAATCCAAGAACAAATCAGTTAGGTAAGGAATAAACAATACATCACAAGTCCATCCAATATCTTTTAAATATATTCTTATTTTTACAGAGTATCAGCCACAAGAATCCAGTCTCTAGTATCTAGTATATATAAATTCTGAGCTTTTTTTCCATTTTTTTTAATCAAAAAATGATTAATCATTAAAATAATCATAAGTTTCAGCCCGTTATCATTATTGCACCTTTGATTATGTTTGAAAGTCCATCAGACTACACCTTCTCGTTAACGACGAGCATTTAATGATCGACAATAAAACCTCCAAACAGCTCGGGCCACTTTTTGACAGACGTTTAAATTAAAACACGTCTGTCATTTCCTCCACAGTGAACTGTGGATCATTGAGGTCTGAAATGACAGGGGGAAGCAAAACGCACCTTTTATATAAACGGTCTTTAGTTGTGCAAGTTAACAAGGCTGAGACTCTTTAAGTTTTTTTTAAAAAGTGGGTCAAATTTGTTTGATGTTGATGTTCTGTAGAAAAAACTTTTCATGTCATGAGCAAAATGTTGTGGATTGAAACTGTGTGAAGCGTAAATATGTGCAGGAACAGTTGTAGTCACTGCTGATTGTGCTCAGTATTGTTCGTACTTACATGTTAGTAACTGACATTTTTTCTTTTTCCCAGGTTACCAAAGTGACTCACGTAGACGGCGACAGCTCCGTTAGATTCTCTTCAGAAATCTCCTTCCTGGTCGACAAATATGAAATCCTGTAAAAAAAAAACAACAAAAAAAAAAACAACAAAACAAAACAAAAAATATTTGAGAAAACGACAAAATTTAAAAGAAAAATCACCAACAAAAAAAAAAAAAAGTCCAAATCTATGCTACAGAGAAAGATTGAAGATTTCTTGCCTGCCCACCCTGTATACTACTTCAGAGACTGTGTACATCGACAGGACTGCGTCAGCCCTCTGACGAAGCCTCTTCCTGTGGTGGAGCAGAGCAGCGGTGGTGTATTTATATGTTTGTATGAGAGAGGATCATCTATATATAGAGTTAATTGAACAGGTTAAAAAACAAAACAACAAAAAAAAAAACAAACCCAACAAACCCACACAAAAAGAAAACTACGCTGATGCTGTTGTGTTCGCCGAGCTGAGCTGTAAAGAACTTCAGACACAGTAGAGGATGACTGCGGGTGGAGGGGGGGTGAGGCCGCGAGAGGCCGGCATCCATCTCTTCATCAGTAAAACCCTGCCAGGTGGGAGAGAGGGAGGACAGGGACCCGAGGGGCCGCTGTGTCAGTCTCCACTAAGAATGAGCGCCGCTAGTTTAGCATCCTCCACAAACTGTCTCCTTCACACTCGCAATGGTTCGTCGATTCTTGAACGGGGTTCTTGCTTTTTCTTTCTTCTTCAGATTTTCTTATCCATAACAACAGCATTGTAGCTGTCTCAATCATTATAAGCCTGTCGCTCTTTAATCGTTAAACTGTTGTGATTTTGCTCTATTGATATCTCACTTCAGATGATTGTTTTTTTTGTTTTGTTTTTTTCTTTCTTGTGAGAACACTGATTTATTTTATTTTTTTCAGTTTTTGTAGAAGTAACATTGGTTCTTCGCTGAAAAGCAAAAATTATGGCTCCTTGCTAAACATATTGTCTGTACTGTCTGCGGTTATCATCAGCAAAATTGTCCTTTTTATTTTTAACTTTGGTATTTTTTACTGTTCTGTGCTGTATAATTTGTCATTGTTTACCACTAATCTGGATATTGAAATTTGACAGTGAAGAGCAGGACTTTGTAAGTGATTCTCAGCTGCAGGGCAAAGTTAACCACCAGTAAAATATTTGACTTTTGCATCTGTTGAATTGTCTTACAATCTTTTTTTTTTTTCTTTTTTTTTTTTATAACACAATTGCAACCACTCCACTTTGTTAAAAGGAAATGCCATGTTTCCCCCCTGGTCCATTTCAGTCCCGACGTTCAGCCCCTGAGATGCGACAGAATTTAAAAAAAAAAAAGAAAAAGTACTTTGAACGCAGCCCAGAAACAACACACAAGCCCCTAATGTGACGTCCCACAAGGCCTTTTTTTTTTTTAAAGACCGGAGATGGGAGCGGGTGTGTGATGTGTGTTGGTGTGACCGTAGAAGTCCACACACACAGTAGCAGAGCTGGATCACAGCCTGCCTGCCCGACACTCGACCCATTCCCCGCACATCCGAGCTGAGCGGAGCGACTGCTGCAGTTCGTCCACCCAGTCATCCTTTACTTACATTCTCGCAGTACATCGACATGATTATTCTTAATATAACGTTTGTCTTTCATGTACTTGTTTTTTTTTTTTTTGTCTTTTTTTTTTTTTTCATTTGTACTTCAATTCAATTTAGCAATGGCTGTGTGGATATGGGGTTGAAAATGGCTGTTTTGACCATTTTTAACTAAATTACTGAAGGGGAATCTTAACATTCCAGTGTACAATTAGAAAAAAAGACTCTTTAATGGAATAAAATGTATTACTGAAAATGTAAGCCTGACTGCTTTTTTATTTTTATTTTTTTAAATTAAAGTGTTCTAATAGCTTGTCTTAATTAGCGTCAGGAATGTAGCTGGAAATCATCAATCAGAAATATTGCTGTATTACAGTGACGAGGTCTCTCTGTTGCTTCCAAGGCAGTTTCTTTTGTATTTTTCTGGCATTTAGCTCTGGATTGATGACGGAAGAAAACTTCTACAGAGGCGCAACCTCAGGAGAAGCAAACCAGGCAAATGTTTGGGGCCCCCCCAAGAGGAGAAGGGGCCCCCCGACGGCCCCCTGTATTGACACATTTTGCAATGACAGCTATAAACCCCCTTAAACCTCCCTTAAAAACACCATACACTGCTGCTGCCCTAAACCCCCCCCCCCCCCCCCCCCCCCAGTGGGGCCCCTGGTGATGTGTGCAGTAGCTAGTGTCTACAGATCCCCTGCATGTGAGGCGTTCAGGGAACATCTGTAAAATGTAACGTCTACCGATAGCCTGCATATGAACACTGTGTTATCTGTAAATTGTAGCGTCTGCCTGAGTGTGTGTCATTTCTTTAGCTGTACACCGCATGTGTTTCCTGGATGAACTCGGTTTGAATTTAAAAGGGTTTTTCATGTTGTTGTGTCTGATGTGATGACTAATCACTGTCACCTTTAAGTCCCTCAGGATGATTCATCGCGTCTGCAAAACACCACAGAGGGTCACAGAGGCCGGACCAAACATGGAGCTGTGAGCCACAGGTTGTTCTCTTCATGTCTGACTCATGTCTGTTCTTTATTGTACTTTCATTCAAGTGCCAGCTCCATTAGTGAAGTGGTGCCAGCTTCATACAGTAGGAACTGTATCCAGAAACACTGAGGATGTGCCGAGGCACAGGGGAGCTTTAAGATAGATATATACTTTATTTATCCCCGAGGGGAAATTCAGGTGTCCAGCAGCTCACTGGTTATAATAATGATAATAATAGCTATAACAAATGATAAACAATACAATATTTAGGCTAAATGCTAATGAGCACATGCTGATGATTATTGTTAATTTAGTATGAATTGTCCAAAATATTGAACAGAAATTCAAGTCACAGTTCATCAACTGACGCTGTGAACTGAGGAGGATTTTATGAGCTGTGGACATGTTTTATGTGTTTGTTTTTTCAGGAGTTTGGGGTCAAAGGTCAAACAAACAGGTCAAATGTCAAAACAATCCTTATTTCTTTAGTCACATTCACAGTCGTCGTTTTAACCTCGGATGAAAACATTTTACCCTCCAGTGGAAAGGTCAGAGTAACTTCAGACTAGTATAGATATAGAGATTATATATAGAAAGAGTATAAATAAAGTATATATATAGAGGGTATATATAGATAGAGTATACATATATAGATATAGAGTATATATAGAAAATATACATATATAGATATCCAGAGTATAGATATAGAATATTTATATATATAGAGAGAGTATATATAGATGGATAGAGTATAAATAAAGTATAGATATAGAGGGTATAGATATAGAGATTATATATAGATAGAGTATACATTTATAGATATAGAGGGTATAGATCTTTGCATCAGAGCCGGAGGTTCTGGCTTGTGGAGACTGACTTGGTTTGTGCTCCGTGTTCACAGGTGGATTATGTGACCGAAGAAGCTGAAGATGAGGAGGAGAGTCAGATGTCGAGCAGAGACGCTGCGGCCCAACAGATGGGTGAATGCTGGGAGTTGAGGCGGGGGGGTGGGGGGGGGTGAGTCTGGGAGGGCGGGAGCAGGGCTTTAAAAGGGTCAGAGGGGGCGAGTTCAAGAGAGCTTACCAGCACCCATATTTGGGCTGTGGGGTGTTGTTGGAGGAAGGGTGGTGGTGGTGGTGGTGGGGGGTGTTAATAGCAGCCCTCCAGTCATAAAAAGAGGGTGTGTCTATTTCCGAATGAATGAGCAGGCTGATAAGCTTTGTGAAGGGTCTGAGAGGAGGGAGAGGGGAGAGGGGAGAGCAGGGCGACGCTGGAGCAGACACTGTTGTCTTTGGCATGTTGAACACACAGCCTCAGTCTGCAGACACCTCACCGCGCTCGGCACACCGTGACTCACTCTGGATGTTTTGACTGGATTTGGAATCAGATTGGACTGGACTAGATTGTGGAGGCTGTTTTTCCTGGATGGAGCGCGGAGGAGTTGGAAAAGTTTGGTAACATCTCGTGATTGTCGCCGTCTCCTCGGCCGGATTCAGGGATGATGCTCAAGAAAGTGAGATTCAAGGTAGGAAAACTCACCGGTTTGTGTAAAACTTCTCCATGTTTTTGTGCATAAAGCTGTCGTACGGTTGAATGAGACACATGCAGGTTGAGTAGTGTCAATAGAAATCCTCTCTTTCCTTATTATTTCACCATATACTTATATATAATAACATTTAAACCTGCGTTTTATCCTCTGATGCTTCACTCACAGACCCAATATGTGGCATTTAGTTTCTCTCAGTCTTGAGATAACTCAGTGATTCAACCAGTATCATCTTTTCCTGTGGTGATCCTAAACTCTAAATGGCTCCTTCCTGAGGAAACTGAGCTGTCTCACAGGAAGTGATCTGAAAAAAGTAGAAAAAAACCATCAGAGAAAGGAAAAGATTCTGTCTCTGCGGCTGTGATGTGTTGAAAGTACAGAAAGGTGGGAAAAATTATATTAAAATATATGAAACAGATAAAATATATGACCAGACTACTAATCCAATCTGTCTCTATCCACTTTAACCACATTGAATAACTCTTAATCCACCTGTAATCCACAAGCTTTGTGTCTCATCCCATTTTTATATATATATATATATAAAAACCTTCAGTGTGAGACTGAACAAAAGCTGCGCTGGGCCTCTGCTGGATCTTCATCAGCGGCCCTGCCTGCAGTTCAAAGGGAAAAGCTGCTGCTCAGGCTGTGTGGCGACACTGAGGCGATAATTACAGCAGCCAGAGGAGCTGTAGCTACTGGCTCTCACCAACTGTAAATACCACTATAAAACATTTACTGCTGTCACCACTGCGGGTAGGAAACAAGGGAAGAGACGGCAGCTGCTGTCGGATTATTATCTGAAGAGTTGCATTAGTTTATTATTACGTCTTCACGGCAAATACGACACATTCATGCATCATGCATTGTGTTTTCTTCCACATATATGTTGATTCTTCTATATGGCTATCAGTAATTTGATAATCTTTGAACATTTTCCTCTTTCTCGTGTTTAATCCGTTGTTGCACCTTTCAAAATAAAAGTTACAAAGTTCTTTAGAGAAATTAAAAGTCCCATATAGTCTAAAGGTCTGTGTCCATGTGTAGTGTGATTATAGATCAGGTCTAGCTTCTATATTAATACTGTGAAAGTATCAAAGCCTCAGTCCACAGAGAAATGGACACAGCCTGTATTCAGAAACTGAGCCTTAAAACCAGCTGTTAGGACTTCCTGTAACTATGTGATGTCACAACAAGGCAGAGCCTCCTCTCTTCTGATTGGCTCACTGACCTGTTGTTACTAGAGCTCCAGAGAGAAGCCTGAGAGAGGAGATGTAAAACTACACTGAGATGGTTTTTGGTTCTTAAATCACAAATATATCTTCTTATGGATCAACACTTCAAATAAAACACAGAAGAAGAAGAAAATATGGAGCTTTAGAAGCAACAGGGAATAACATTATTTTTTAAAGCAGATTCAAATCAACAAATTCTCCCATCTTTTTGTTATTTCCTCCCATGCTTTCAGTTGGCATTTAATCTGGAGACTTCATAAAGTAGAACCTGGTCACTTAGTTCAGCCCTGACTGGTTTTAGGAGTAAATATATTGATTAGTTAGATTAGGATTAGTTACTGCCTCTGCAGGGGGTAAACAGCCTGCAAGGGGGGGGGGGGGGGGGGTCACATGAGGGAAGTGTGAGAGTAACTGTAGGTCATTTATTGCTGTTACTGTAGCATCCGTCATGATCACGTGATCATATTGTTGCTGTCACAGCTGACCGTGTGCAGTTACTGATGTTCAGTCACATGATACAGGCGAGAGTGAACAAAGTCTCTTCAGACAGAACTTGTTATTTCATGTCACTGACTCTCACCTGTTGCTGCCAGCTGTTCTGACCGTCCCACTCAGAGGTGACACTTTTCCCAAGCAGTGTGTCAAAGAGCGCGTGAGGCAGAGGGGCAGGACCTCAGAGAGTGAGAGTGAGAGAAGTAAACAATAAGAAAGAAGGAAGTGAATACAGACTATATAAGGTGTCAGATCAGCTCCTGATTTGTTGAATATATAAACTTTCTACAGGAAGTTACACATGTAAATTTTTATTTAAAGGTCTTATACAGTGTAAAGGTGTGTGTCCATGTGTAGTGTGATTATAGATCAGCTCTAGCTTCTATATTAATACTGTGAAAGTATCAAAGCCTCAGTCCACAGAGAAATGCACACAGCCTGTATTCAGAAACTGAGCCTTAAAACCAGCCGTCAGGACTTCTGGAACTTTGTGATGTCACAACGAGACAAAGCCTCTCTTCTGATTAGAGCTCCAGAGAGAAGCCTGAGAGAGGAGATGTAAAACTACACTGAGATGGTTTTTAGTTCTTAAAACCACAAATATATCTTCTTATGGATCAACACTTCAAAATAAAACGCAGAAGAAGAAGAAAACATGGAGCTTTAAGATCCAGTAGTTTCCCCCTGGACAGCAGTGAATGAGCTTTCTGTCCCGAGGAACATAAACTCATGAACACTTTCTGAACTTTTACATCTGCAGCATGTGGAAAAGTTATACGTCTAGCTCTGTTACGTTTCTGTCTAGACCTTTTGGTGGAGAACCAACAAGGTACAATTCTCTACAGAACCACGTTGTTTCACTTCTTGAGGAACTTTTTTTGTATTTAGACTAAAGAACACCGGAACAACGGACGGACTCGGAGGATATTGGATGAATTGTGTGTGTGTGTGTGTGTGGAATTTGCTCTGAGCGAGCGTCGCAGCAGCAGGTCGGCCGATCGTCGCTCTGTCCTCAGCAACTTCCTGTTCGGGTTTCTCCTCACGCCGCTCTGCTACATTCTGTCTTCACCTCTTTGACGCTGATTCACTTCAGTTTGGTTAAATGCTTTAATTGTTTTGTGTATTGATTGTTTTTCCATCCATCTGTTTTCTCTGGGGTCGGGGGTCGCGGTGGCAGCATGGCGAAGCAGGGTAGTCCAGACATCCTGCTCCCCAGCAATACTTCCTGCCTCCCGGGGCGTTCCCAGGCCAGATGGCATATCTAGTCCCTCAGCAAGTTTTTGACAGAATCTTTTTAGTTTAGCAGAAAAAAAATCCCCTGAGACAGCATTTATATTTTCATTCACGAAAACATTTGATGTCCTTTTAATGTTCTTAAAAGGGAAGCTTGTCTTACAACAGACATACAGCGCAGAAATACTTAAATATATTAAATTAAAAGAAGGTGCACAAATGGAAGAACCAGACACAGGTCAGTTTTAGCCATACCTGCAGAGCTAATCAGTCTCAGCTTCACTTTGTTTTTATAATAATAATAATAATATTAACACTGTTCTTACAAGAAATTTTGCAACAAAGAAATGACATGAATTACATAAAATGTACATAGAACATGTTAAAAGCAGCTAATTGCCAAACAGCAAGTTGCTAATTAAAAAAATGTTAACATGCTAACATGCTAAATTAAAAAAATGTGAACAGAGTAAACACTGGACCTGCTAAACATTAGCATGTTAGCTCAAAGAGCCACTGTGCCTGAACAGAGCTGCTCAGGGGCCTGGAGACGCTTAGTCTTGTTAAACTTCTTAAACTGTAAATTATTCTTTTTTTTTTTGCTTTTTCTTTACATTTGAAATTCCAAAAGTGCCAGAATTACACAAAAAGAGAGTAGCCATTAATTTAGTTATAAAACAAAGCCACAATTTCCCAGTTTGCATGAGAAACATGGTGAAAAATAAACTCTCTGGCGGCTCTTTTTACAGACAGAATCACTGTTGGCATCAAAACTTTATTTATTATCAATAGACTGGTTCACTGCAACTCTGTAGGAGCAACACTCATGACCGTAATCTCTTTTCTTCATGTCTATCATGAATAATAATTACCCAAATTGACATGTGTAAAGCTGCTGCCACTAAGTTTCCCCCCGTCAGTGATGAAGCAGTTCATGTCCTCGGCACTAGAGGGCAGTAGTGTCCTGCTCCTCGTGCTCTCTGCCTCTCAGACGTCCTCATAAAGAAATGATGCCTGAAGCCAAAACTCTCAGTAATCCTTCAGAACAGCTCCCGGACATTTGTCTACATTAAAACCACTGTGCCGGCCATTGTGAAGAACAGGAACAACATGTCAGCGCTGAGAGACGGAGCATGACACGAAGACTGACACGGAGGTGAACATGCAGCCACTCAGCAGCAGCTGCGTTGTTTAATAAAACATTTAGAAACAACAGACATGCAGCTTCCCTTCAGTTTGGCCCCGGGCTGCGGGGGCAACACGTGGGAGTCTGATCCACCAACCCATCAACTGCAAACACATCCTGGCAAAAAATGATGACCCATTTCCTTCAAATCTTTACAGTACAGTCCTCCCCCTCCGCCGGCCCTCAATCTCTTGATAATTGAATTTCCACCCCGGTCGACAGTATCAGAGGCGCGCAGAGACGTCCAAGCTTTTTGTTCACTGAGTGAGATACTCCAATCATCTCAAAGGATCAAGTCAGCGCCCATCCAGGCCTTTGATGTTCATAATGAGCGCTTCCCTCAGCTCAGCCCTGCAGCGCTGCGCTGTATGTTTCTATAAAGGCGTTAGGATTTGAATGGGTGCGTGGGTGCTGTTGTGGTGCAGGGGAGGAGGGGAGCCGAACCAAATGTGCTTTTCATTAAAGATGAAAGGGTAGAGAGCTTTTTACTGTCTCAGACGTCTTTTTATGCTAAGTGTGTGTGTGTGTGTGTGTGTGTGTGTGTGTGTGTGTGTATGTGTGTATATACACATAAAAGAGAAATTTACCTTTGACCCCCAGTGGTTTGCGGTTACCTGCGGGCACTGCACGGAGGAGGCGCGGTGCCATGTTGGCGAGTATTTCTCTTTCCATTGAAAAAGGGAAAAATATAAAAGAAGATTTAAGGTCTTCATTGCACTTGTCGCCTCCTTGTATGTTCACTGCATGCATGTTAAAGCTGCTCAAGGCGATCTCGCTCATATTCAGCTCAGAGAGAGAAGATATGATGTGATGTCTGTAAACACAGCTCTGCAGTGCACAGTGTTTCTGTATCACCAACGGATCAGATGTCCACCTGTAAAGTGCTTTAGTTGGATGTATCGTGGAGTGAATGTTTTTTATTTGTGCGTCCCAGTTTTGTTGTGCTGGAGGAAGATGCACAGTGTGATGCAGAAGTTTAGCAGCATGCTCTTAAAGGCAGAGAAGAAGAAGAGAGCTAGCTATCAAACCTGCATGTGAACAATGAGGGATGTTAAATAGATTTTAAAACACTGACTTTACAAATGTTTCACGAGGAATATTCAAACTGTGTGTTTTGGTAAGAAATGAAGTAAATAGTAAACATAAATATTGATTGATTGACTTCTTTTATCTGCAATAAAAAATATATACAAAACACACCATTAAAAACACACAACACACATTAGTGCAAATGAGCTGGTAGCAGCAGATATGTTAAATTAACACCAGAGACCAAATCTTACAAGACAACTAAACAAGTGTTTCCTGGTGCAGTCAGTTTTTTTTCTTGGGCATTTTTTGCCTTTATTGTGATAGAAACAGGGAAGTCAAAGAAAGAGAGAGAGAGAGAGAGAGAGAGAGAGAGACATGCAGCTGCAGTCAGATTTGAACCAGGGCTGCAGCGGTTATGATCTAAGCCTAAATGGTGCACGCTCCACCAGGTGAGCCTCGAAACATGAACATCGTTTACCAGGAAAACCTCTGAGTGCACCTTTAACATCAGTACATAAAAAGGATCTTGGTGGCTGTGCTGGAAGGGAGGGTGAGGGGCGAGGAGGGGTGAAACAAAATGAAATGCAAAACACAAATGCGGATGTCAGCGCAAACTTTATACTTTTACACAATCAAGCACTTTGTCTGGAGCACGTCGACGTCCCTGTCGTTAGTGGTTAGAGTTCA
Organism: Seriola aureovittata; assembly: GCF_021018895.1. NCBI lineage: Eukaryota > Metazoa > Chordata > Actinopteri > Carangiformes > Carangidae > Seriola > Seriola aureovittata. The sequence goes on along the minus strand of NC_079367.1, from coordinate 4,620,447 downwards.
GTCTCAACCTTATTTCCAGTCCAACAAACCAATCGTCCGCTGCGAGTCAAGAACCAGACAGACGGACACACAAGACGTTAGAGAACAGACTGTGAACAAAGACTGTGAAGCGACCAAACAACTGACCCGTATCTACATGACACATGCATTATGCATTTCTCTGCTGTTAATAAAAATGCTCACTGAGTGTGTGAAGCCAATGGGAAGATGCAACTGGGCAGGAATAGACACTGATTGGCCGGGAGCAGAGCGAAGTGAAGGAGCGTCCTGCTAGAGTTCCTCCTGATGATCCTGAGATCAGACAGACTGAGCTGCCACACACACACACACACAACACACACACACGCACACACACACGTCAGGTAATGCTAGCTAGCTTAAAGCTAACACCTGCACATCAGCTGTTCGGTCTGAATCACAGTGTCGGAGCCATTTGGAATATTTGAAATATTTGTAATTTATGCATCTTTCTGATTTGAATTACGCCTGTCGTGTGTTTGAAGGTTGTTTTTTTGTTTAATCCTGGTAAATATTAGGAGCTGATACCTGATTTGGCTGAGGTGATCTATAGGTGTGATGTGCCCTTTAATGAGGGGAGAGGGGAACAGGAACAACCTTTATCCAGCACATCTGTTTTCTTGTCTCAAGTTTATGAGCGTCTTGTTTTTCTTTTTCTTGCACTTTTCTTTTCTTTCCATGAATAAATATTGAGTCGTGACACCAGGAGAGAACATGTTGATATTCTTGATATCTGGATCTCTCCTACACACAGTCTGAATAAAAACTGTTCAGTTTGAAAAGACACCACAGCATGATTTATCGAGGCCTGTAAATCAGCAAAAATATATAATATTACAGATACAGAAGCAGCTCAAATCCATGCGACTGGAAAAACTAGAGCAATAACGGGCGTTGTAGCTCAGGGAAAGATCGTCCTGTATTGTTGCAGATTTGCTGAGCAGTTGAAAATGTGAGTAGGTGGTCATAGTGGGAGGCAGAGCTTGTTTCCAAAGTAGAGAGTTTAGAAAGCCAGACATCTCAGCAGTGATTAACACTCCCGTCAAACCTACATGGAGATATTACAGCGGTTACACTCAGTGCAGCTTTAAGTGTCTGCAGAGACGATTTCCCACCACCTGCCATAACCACATCGCAGTTTAATTTGGATAAACAGACTGAATACAGTGTGTTTCACTCCGTTCGGGATGTTTTCCTCTGCAGCAGCTGTGTGATTCGGGCTGACGGACCCGTCTACTTCATGTAAATCAGGATAAATCCCACCCAGCTTTGCAGGAATGTGAGGCATGTGCAGCCCGGCATATAATTCATAATGAAGCGTTTCCAGATCAGGACATGCAGAGCCTTTGCTGTAAAGTGTCTATATGCACTTAAACGCCTGCAGCGGTTTCAGCAGGAGTTCAGTGATATCACAGTTGCAGAGGGAAATAAGCAGTTTGGTCAGAGAGGAAACACCAGCTATGTGATGATGTTTGTCTGTGATGGTTCAGCTGCAGACGAGAATATAGTGTTATTTCACCACCGTGCAGGAATAACTAACAGCTCGTTGTGAGTCCGTCTGGACATTTGTGTTCTATTTATGTCGATCCTCTCCAGAATAGAGCCAAGGAAAAAACAAAACCTCTGGCCCAACATGTGCCTGGGTTCTTCGGCCCGAGTCTGGCCCACATCTGGACGGATTCCGGCTGTTGTCGTCCGGTACTGGCCGACAGCCGGGAGATTTTCTGTGCGTGTGCCAGAGTCGGTCCAGATGTGGAAGTAGTATCTGACAGTTGTTCTGTATATGGGCCAGATTCGGGCCGTGGAACCGGGGGTATACCGGGCCGGAAGAAAAACAAGCATTAGCGGATTTATATTGTGTTCTGGGAGAGCGGTCAGAGTCACGGCAGCGTGGACCGCCGTACTGACACACCTTCATGTGCTTTTTCCTTTCATTCGTCTGTTGTCTCTGTCCTGTCTCCAGTTGTGTTTCCAGCTGTGTGACTGTGCATTGTTCAGGTGATCCAGTGGGTCAACTTCAATGTTTCATGTAGTTTAAAGAGTCGTAAAGTTTCTCAATAGAGGAACTGAATTCTTCTTCATTGTCCACAAAATTACAAATCACCAAATTTGGAGATTCATGTTCTGTTTCTTTGGACAGTGTGCTGTGTGAGAGACTTAAAAGCCACAGACTGTCTTTTTCTTCATCTTTGGACATTGGGTGATGGACGCTCCACAGTCTCATTTGTGTCAGTTTAGTGTCTTAGATGTGAAAAGGGTTTGAGAACCTCTGGTCTGAGGGATCAGCACTGTAACTTTACTCTTTGCAAATGTGCGTTTGATTAATTGCATCTCAGTCTGCAGGTGAACGTAGACACAAATCTGACGACGGTGTCCGAACACGGACTCAGAACGAGAAGCTTCAGTGTGAGAGAATAAATGTGTGTTCTCGGGGGGGGGGGGGGGGGGACGTCTCGTCTCCTCCTCCCTGTCCTGCACCTTGTTTATCTGCGCGTCCAGTCTGAGGTTGATGTTTCTGCAGGGTTTCATGAACAACACAGGATTTCTTTATCCAGAAGAATGAATGCCTTGTGTACCCGTGTTGGGGCGAGGCTGACCGGACAGGAAAGCTGGGGGTGTGTGTGTGTGTGTGTGTGTGTGTGTGTGTGTGTGTGTGTGTGTGTGTGGTGTGTGTGTGTGTGTGTGTGTGTGTGTGTGTGTGTAATACCAAAGGAGAGAGAGAGGGAGAGCCTGAAAGACCATGCATGTGAGTCAAGAGAGAGAGAGGGAGAGAGAGAGAGGGAGGGAGGGAGGGGACCGGCAGCAGCCAGACAGTGTGTGTCAGCAGTGTCGGCCACATGGCTTTAACCAAGTGTGTGTGTGTGTTATGATCGTGAGAGTGTGTGAATCAAGAAGAGACAGTGAGTAAGAGACCCTGACGACAGAGGAGAGAGAGAGAGAGAGAGAGAGAGGGAGCCACCTCCTTGGACGCCGGTCAGACTTTTGTCTCTTTCTTTGTTTTGGTTGTTGAATTGTGACACCAGCACCAGCAGTGTCGTCCCGTCCCGTGTGAGCAGCAGGAGTGTGTTTGTTTAGTCCTGTGGTGTAACTGGACCCTCCCACCACCACAACACACACACACACACACACACACACACACACACACACACAAAGACACAGACAGGCGCGCCGCCCGGCCAGGTAAAGTAGAAGCTTTGTATTATTTAAGATTGAAAGGTGATTGCTTTAGTGATGGCTTGTTTTCAAGGTGTGTGTGTGTGTGTGTGTGCGTGTGTGTGTGTGTGTGTGTGTTCTCTGTCCTTTCTTTGTGGTAAACAAAGTGCAATTAGGTTTACTTGCTTTCATGTGATGATTATAATGATTTCCATGCAGTCGCAGAGCAGAAGCTCCTGAAGATGAAAGAAAAATGAACAAATCTTGGTGTGAAACTTGAATATATTGGACGTGCTGCTCGCTGCCTTCAGTGTGCTTTTCCTGTGTGGGATCTTGGAGATGTTTTCTTCTTCAGCGGTTGAGTGTGTCCCTGGTTTATCAGCAGCACAGACTCAACAGCTCAGGCTGAGGTCTGTCAGGTGGAAGCTGCCTGAGACTCGTATCATATGGAGCTGAAAAGGCTGTAGGTTTAAAGCTGCGCTAATCAATATCCTCATTTACACCTGATCAAATGACCATGTTCAGTCTGGCTGCTCTCTTGTAGCTGTAAAGTTAGCCGTTAGCAACTAGCATGTGAACAACGTGGAGCATTTAGCAGCTAAGGTTGTTGGAGATCAAAACAAGAGTTAAAAGCAGAGGAAAAATTAGACTCATACATTGGTTGTGCAGAAGCATGAAATGAAGGCTAATGCTATGCTAACGCTGTGTCTGCTGGATGTGTGAATAAGCGGCTGTTTGCCGAAACAACTTTACAAGGTGATGACATGTCAGCGTGGAGCTTTCAGTGAGTCACTATTACATCTGCTGCAGTTTTATCAGTAAAACCACTCGAATAGTTCAGAAGTCACAATCAGGCGTTAAACAAGTCCCGGCAGGTTCATCACTTTTCAGTGCCCCCCCCCGAAACACTTGTGTTGTGTTGTGTGACTGCAGCGCATGTGTTGTCAAATTGATGAAGATGATTTCTGAATTTACAGCTTTGCATGAGTTGTTTTTTAAGTTGAAGTGTGTTAAACTCTCAGGGCCGCTGTAGTTATCCCTGACCTGGAGTAACCTCAGCACAGATGAACAGTGTTGCCGTACCTGGAGGGAAATAAGTTATGGATTGTGAGGAGAGCAGCGTCTCTCACTGCCACGTTAAGTTTCTTCCCACCCTCCTGAAACACAGGCTGCTTTATGGGCTGAGAGAGAGAGAGAGAGAGAGAGAGAGAGAGAGAGAGAGAGAGACCCAAACAGGGTTTGTTGTTTGAACCTCCCGACCGAAACAGAGCTGGGCCACATTTTTCGGGCGCCTGGCAGAGAAACCGCCTGAGCAGAGTTCCCAGACTACAGCAACTCTCCAGCTCGTGATAATAAATCCTTTGTTATGTGAGCTCATTCTGTTAAGAGCATAATCAGGCCAGCACAGAGGCACTCTATCTGCACCCCCCACCCCACATCCTCACCCTCACCCCCTCACCCAACATCTATCCAGTCCTATTCTCTCACTGGCTCCCCGGTGTTGGGTCTTAATGCCTCCTCTGGGTGCTTCACTTCTGCTGGTGACCTTGAGTGTGATCAGGCAGTTTACTTCTCCCCTTGTTGCGAATTTGCCGCCAGAGAAACCGTAATACGCTTATAATATCAGTGTATCATGGCCGCTTAGCGTAAGACCCACGGGAAATGAGCGAATTTATGGAGGAAAAATGAGCGAACGCTGGCAGTCGTTGGTTGTAAATCAGAGTCGGAGCCATTACACGCTGCTGCGGAGCCACACGATGACAACATCAGGGTGTTGGTGCTGATTATCGGAGTGGTAATTGACCTCTGTGTGTAAACTGGAGTGGGCGTGCGATACAGATTTGGTTGTGTTCGTTTATTTTACATGACGCTAATTGACTGTTCGATTGAAAAACACTGATTCAAGGTTCATCTTTGCACCGAGCAGCAGAATGAAAAGTAATTTTCCTGACAGGGAGGTTTTTATATTCAGAGGAAACTTTAATGTGATTTATATAACACACTACCTGATGTGATGCAGCTGCTGTGATTTAAGAAAGAATTTAGAACGATTTTCAAATTTAAATTCAAGTTATGAAATAATATTAGTACAAATAGAACAGGAACAAAATGAATTAAAGCCACAAGCAGCGCTGAGCGGCCTTCACACCTCGGAGGTGGGACACCGTCGACACCACACAGCCCATGCTAACAGTACGTTAGCATGGGCTGTGTGGCGGCGGACATGTTGTGTAGCTCGCTTTGTATTACTACTCCTGTCCACTATGTGGCGCTAGAAATCACACACCAAATATATTTATCTGAATCTGAATTTGCTTCTGTGTTTTGGTGAATAACAACAAAGATAAGAAAGAAATATAAACAAAGTTAAAACAAGCAAATACTGCAGGTCAGATAGCTTAAATATAAACAGAAAAATTTAACTATAAGATGAAATATTTACAATAAAAATGTGGTGTGTGTACCGTTGCGAGTGAAGTCCGAGATAGCTTCTGTTGTGACTTTTTAAATACAAGTCGACATTTAGCAGCTAAGGAGCCAGATGTGTTTCCAAGGAGCTGGAGAGGATTCACCGTCGGCAGCTGGAAACAATCCTGACTCCAGGTAAATGCTAATGTCGCTAACATGCAGCTCGTAATAACCCAGATTCATCCTTTAAAGTGAAGTGCTCAGATCGGGATTGATTTCAGAGGGGTGTTGGTTCATATCCCTGTCTGACCCCAAGAAGAAGAAGAAGAAGAAGAAGGAGGAGGATGGGGTTACTGTAGGTCAGATCAGGATTGTTCTCCCTCCACTCTGTTACTCACAGAAACAGCTGTGCAATCTACCGTCTGCTGCCTGTCCGACAGCTGCAACATGTACAAGTCTCACACACACAAACAGGCAGCCAATCAGAATGCACATCATCCTCAGACAAGGAGATGACCTCTGCAGCCCCCCCCCCCATATTTTATTCCTCCCCCATCATTTCCTCCCTTCATTGCGTTTTTGGTCTTTTATCTGCAGCGAGTCTTCAGGCCAGCGATTCATCCCAAAACAAAGACACAATCACTGTCAGGCTGCTCGTCTCACTTCACCTCACCTCGGTCTCTGACGACCTGTTTCCTCTCTCACACTCACACACTAACACACTCTCACACTCACACACTCTCACTCTCACACAATCTCTCACACTCACACACTCACACACTCACACTCTCACACATAAAGACTGTTGGCGTTTAATACAATTATTTACAGCATCTAACCAACTGTAAGGAGTGTGTGCTGCAGTGTACAGTATACTACACACACACACACACACACACACACACACATCGCCATGTTTTACCCCCAAGGTGTTGCCATGGTAACGCAGGATTTGGCAGAGCCAGCAGTCTGGTAAAAGGATGAGCTCATGGTGTTTGGCTGCTGCCGCTCCTCGTTTTCACCTGGCCTACTTGGAAACACACACACACACACACACACACACACACTGTAAGCAGCCTGATGCACATTATTGTTACCAGGCTTGTCATAAACTAAAAAGAAATGTGATGATTCCTGCAGGGATGTTGCAGAAAATAGTGGAATAAAGCTGAGAAATAAACAGGATATAAAGAGGAAATTATATTGTTCTAGGCAAACGTGGAGTTCAACAACATATTACTATAAATATGAGATGTAAACATTGTAATATGATCATGCATTTAAAGTGAAAGTAGCAGGTTATGAGTTCAATTTATAAATAAACAAGATCCATAACAGAAACCAAAAGAATTGCGCTTCTTTACTTCCGTACATGTCGCAGAAATGAATCAGAAATGCTGAAATGAGCTTTTTATTTGAATAACTCCAAGTGCAATTAAAGAAAGAAAAGTAATTCTAAGACTATACATATTCCCTGTACATACTTTCAGAGGATTGCTACAGATATAGACATACAACCGTGTACAACTCCTCCAGCAGATGTGTCCAGACATCCAGTGTTCATTGTGTCCAAGAGCGAGGGGGGGGGGGGGGGGGATTCCTCTGTGGGTTTGAGGAATGCAGGAGTCCAGGATCTCACCTCACCTGCACCCTTTTCCTCACCAGGTCATCAAGGAATGACAGGAGGCGTTCAGGCCTGCACGTCCCAATCAGAAGTTTATGCATTTTTATTTTCTTTTTGCAGAATGCAGCAAATGTCGGTGTATTTAGTGATTTTGGATGTAGATTTAACAGTTTAAATACAGAGTTCTGATGCTGGTGGTTGAGTCTGAGTGAGAAAGCTTTGTACAATATGAAGGACATGGTCGTTGAGTGCATTTTATTTTGAAAGAATGAACTCAGTGTTGTGCAATGTGTGTTAGCAACTGAAGAAAACATGACAGTGTTGAGTACAGAGAGAGAGAGTGTGTGTGTTCGCTGGTGATGTACATGTTTTCCAGAGGGCGACCTGTGAGGAAATGCAGTAAGTGTTTCCAGAAGCTGCTGAATGTCCTCACAGTGTGATGAGGCCGAGCGACCGGACAATACACCGAGATACACAGTCGTCTTTGAGCAAGTCTGCTCTTTGGATCACTTTCCATGACTCAAAGGGATATCCCACGCTGCCCCCAGCCTCCCTGCATTTCCCTTCCCTCCCTCCCCTGCCTCCACCTACTCCCCGTCACTCCCTTCTTTTCATAGTTCATGTTCATTCCTACAAAACGGCCGAGCCGGGTGGATTTTTTGGGAGCATGGGAATACGGACGCAGGATGGATTTTAAGGCTTTTGTTTGAATGAGCTGAAGGTTGAGAAGGAGAGCATCGGAGAGGAGACAGGAGAGAGAGAGAGAGAGAGAGAGAGAGAGGGAGGGTGAGTGACACTGTGGATCTATGTGTGTGTCTGAATGTTAAAGTTAAAGCTGCTTCTTCCAGCTGCTGCAGGAGAGAAACATGCTGTCGTGTTTGTTTGGATACAAACAGGAAGATGTTGTCTCGTCAGCAAATCTGTTCTAACAACATTCAGACTAAAAACTAAAGTCATGAGAAGCTGCAGGAAACTTTTATAATCTATATTAGTCTTTTATTAATGCTGGTCTATTTCACTCCTGTATAATAGAAGTCAAGTTTTTCTAATTTAATATTTAGTGTTGAACTTGATATTGGTTGATTCTAATACACACGTGATGGTGTTAACATCCAGTGATGAGATTTGGTGAATCAATGACACTAATCAATCAGTTTCTGATCATGAAAACCGTCCAGTTAGAGATTATTGAACACTTTTACAAAACAGAGATTCTGCCAAATTACGTTTTCCTTTCTTAATTTTTTAAAGTAAATACAGTAAATTCTGTTTGTATTTACTTTGTTTCACTCCAATAATCAACAAAACATGTATTTTTTTGCATATTACTGTATATTAGATCACCGATGCTGCCTAAATACTAATTAAATGAACCAAACCTGTAACCATCACCTTAATCAATCAATTTATTTTTAATGCAGAAACATAAAATAAAACATCTAATATTAATTGATTCTAGACTTTTATTTGAGACTGGGTTGAAATCAAGCGATAAAACAACATATTCTTTCACACCTGGATGGAAATGTCACACACGACACCTTTAATGACGGATTGTAAAACTAACTGGACAGCACCTCTGGTATGAAACTGATACCCACTGTTTGATAAAAGCCTCATATATACACACCGGCCTGCCCTTAATACCCACGATCACATGTCCCTGTCCCCTCGGGTGTGTTGTGGCCCTGCAGTGTATGTGAGCCTTACAGTGTGGCTCCTGTAGTCCAGTGCGCAGCGGCGGGCCAGCAGCGTTCCCGCTCCTCCTCCAGAGGATTACTGCTGTTGAAAGAGGCTCTTTGTACCCGCAGGGCTGGAATGCCTGTCCAGCTCCACGTCTTTGGGAAACACTGAGCCAAAAGTCAACGGAACCACTGAGCAATGGAATACCACACTCTCATTCCCCCGTCCCGCTGGTTTCTCCCCCCGTACAGTCCCCCCCCACCCCCCCACCCCCCCACACAAAACTTACTCACCTTAAAGCCACCTATTGCCCAAATATTCAATCAACTGTTGAGACATTAAAGCCGCATTAATCAATATCTCTACCGCTAAGATGTTAGCAAGCAGCTGCCTGTTTACATGAAGCCACGTTAGCATTCACTTACACACCGATATTTCACTCTGCTTTTAGCTTATAGCTTTGGTCTTCATCAGCAGCCGAGAAAAAATATGTGGCTCTTTAGCTGCTAAATGCTCCACCATGTTCATTAGCTCGTTGCTAACTCAGCTATAAGGAGGCTGGTGAGTGGTGAAGCTGAACAACAGTAAAGTTGTCGCTCAGAGGAGCTAAAGGGGAACTGCAGAGTTCTTCACATCCCATGGGCGACTGTCATTTCATCGATCGTTCGTATAAAATATTGATTAGTGCAGCTTTAAACGCACAGAATGTAACTTCTGTCGCTACGGGTTTCTCAATCAAAGCAGCGTGATGTTAAAAATCAGTTTTCCTCCGATGCTATTTGGCGAACACATGACGTCAGGGAGACGAGCTGCCACTCACATCTGCTCAGCTTGTTTCTCTGGTAACTTAAGATCCAGACGTCCAATGACTGAAAATCTTCATCAGGTTAAAATATATAATTCAACGTCTGATTGTTTTTAGACATTTTAATGTGGAGAAAGTTTTTCCTTTAACATCTTTTACAAAAAAAAAAAATACTGACTCTTTTAGAGAGAGGAAACTTTTTCTTTGGACTGGATGAAACATCTCGTGGCCATTGGAGGAGTAGCTGCTTTAAACATGTCGGCGCTGGCTTCAGGATTCAACCTGTTGATTTGGGATTAAATTGGTGCCACGAGCAGGAGCGGACTCAATAATTTAGGAGTTCCTGGAAAAGCCTGAATCCCAGTCTGGTTATTAATTACCAGCTTCTTGGGCCTGAGCAGAGTGTTCAGTATCCCAGCTGATCCCTCCTGATGATACATGCCTGCTGTGACTGTTGAAGCCGGTCGTATTCCTCATCACCTTCGTTCTCATCACGACATCATTAGTCCTGGGCTCCGAGCTTTTTGCAGCAGCACACTCACCGTCATTGTTGGTGCTGGACTGCAGCTGAGATTAGTCTGTGTGGATTGATTAGCTTCAACACAGAGGAATTCAAGGAACATGCCACTTGAAGTCAATGCTTTTATTTTGAAATACTCATTGAAATACTCATTCTTCATTATAGGGCTATTTGATTGTGTTTTGAATGGAGTAAACTGTTCTCAACTTATTATTAGCAACTCACTGGAAGAGTGGAAATATTAGGGGTCTGTTTTTGTGTTTGAAGGGGGGCGGGGTTTCTTTTCAAAAAGTAAAAACATCATATTTTATAGCTGTTTCCATTCCTTCTCTTGAGTAATGAGGCACTCAGAGAAACATTGAGTCATCTCTGCCTGTGGCTCCAGCTCAGTGAAGACGCTGGATAACAGTGGTTTGGATGATGGCAACAAGTCTTCCCTCGTGAGGGGCTTTGAGGTGTAATTTCTACTGTCACTGGAGACAATAATCTGATAATGACAAACCCTCTGATCCTCTGAAAACTGCTGAGCTGCAGCTTCACACGTCTCTGCCGCCGGTAATTTCACAGCTTTGATGAAAAACACACACGACAGCAGATAGTCATGTCCTGCTATTTGCTCTGTTTACCTACAGTATGTTTTTGTGTCATAACCTGCATTCATCAGGACACATGTCCGCCCTGCACAAACACAGATTTCTCCTGTTAGAAAGCCGAACGCTCACCGCGCTGAACGGCATCTCAGCAGTAGTCATTGAGGAAGGTGAGATTCACTTTACTCACCTGTTTTCTCCCACTGAATCCTGGGTAACCTCTAATTTCCTGTACAATATGTCTGTGTGTGTGTGTGTGTGTGTGTGTCTGTACGAGACGCAGAGACGAGGCAGCTGGTGTGTTTAGCTTCCTGCTGATAATGGCGTCTCTCCAGTGCTCAGTGTTTCAAGCCAAAATAATGGATCTGTGTTTACTCATGCTGTTGGGCTATGAGGGCTACGCTGGCATCTCACCGTGCATAGATTAGCATTTTAATGTGAAGGCCTCAGGCTTAGTCTTATCTGTGGAAAAATACTATAATGCACAGAGATAATCATTCATAATAAAAGATTCATTATTTACAACAGTAAATATGAATCACCTCTCTGTGGTGCCAAGTTCAGGACGTGGCTTCAATACGAGTTTATGTGAAGTATTTCTGTTGAATCCAGGAGGATTTTCCTGTTTTAAAGTCAGTATATAATTCACTGGTTGGAACTTGAGTTGGCAGTGTGCTTCTAAGGCATATCTCAAATTAAAAATTGAGTATATCTGACCCCTGAATTGACAGCTGCTTTTGTAGACAACTGAATCCATTCATACCAGTATTTAAACAGCACCTGGTGCCCTGATTTAAACTGGCCTCCATCTATATATAGCTTCACACACTCTTTTTCTCTCGACATTTAGGAACAACTTTATAAAGTTTATAAAGCCAGAACAACTTGATAAAGCTAATCTGACTCTGTAACAAATTTCAGTCATCAACACTTCCAACGCTGGTGAGTTAACACATTATCTTCTTCTTTTAATCAATACAAAAATGCAACAACAACACGTTATAGTTTTAAGCTAAGTTAGCTTTGCTAACCATTTGCTAACTGTAGCTTCATTTTCTCTGTAAGAAATCAAGTGTTCACAAACAAATCTACATGAGGAGAATAAATATATTATACATCAAACTCATGCAAATTACATTTTTATAAGAGAAGAAGTATAAAATTATGTTCATCAGATGGAGGCAGTATTTTTCCACTACAGTCCCATTTGAACCTCGTACTGCAAACATAACTCAAATAGTAAAGCTAAGTCTGAGCAGATGTGATAATAGCAAACATCAGTGGTGTTTATAGCTGAGGTCGGCCCTGTCCTGCACCAAAGGCCAACCCAGACCTTGGCCTGTGTCACTCACAGGAAATGGTCCCTGGCTCAGCTCGCCGTACAGGAAGTCTACATATAGTGACACTCAGACTGCGGGATGAAGCCTCTCTACATGTCATCTTCTTCCTCTATCTGTCTCACACTTCCTCCTGTTGCTGACACACTCTTTTTTTTGAGTCTGGGAATCTGTCTGAGTACAGATGTATTTCGTAAAGACAAAGGTTTAGTGTGAAATATTCCATTATTGCGTGTAATTCTTTTGTCATTCATGTCATTCATTTCATTTTATCCTCATATTAGTGTGACATGAATTATTTAAATTGTTGATACTGAAACTGAAAATATGTTTTTTCGTTTTAAGAAAAAGGCATACACAAACTATTTTCGTATCAACTGAAAGCCTTTGTTCATATTTTGAGGGGAAAGTACGACTAACACATTATTTGTGTCACAAAAGAGAAAGTCGTTGCTGTTGTTTTTGTAGCAGATGTTTCTTGACGCTGAGACGCCACAACTGAGGGCGCCACTAACCAGAGCTATTCACGCTCGGCTTGTAAATGCCATGTTTAGGTTTGGATGCCTCCACTGGATTGAAAAGCAGTGATTCTTATGCAATCTGTTATATAATATGTAGAAACAAAAAATAATAATAATGGAGAAAAGTTGAAAGACATGCTCAAACTGCTCCAGGGTTCACTGTGACTTTTAAAGCAAATTTTAACCAAATTTCCCAAAATTAGCCGAATGAAAACATGTAAATTAACGTGTGTTTCCATTCACGGCTGCTATGTGAATATTTGGAGCTGGATGCATCAAGATAAACAGTTGGTGGTGCATATTTTTCCAGTTCAGTGCCAGTAAAACCACCATGACAGAAGAACAGTGTGAAATGAGATAAAGTAACGAAAGGAATGCCAGAAAAGATGTGGAGAACGTGATAGAAACATGGCATCTGTGTTTGTTTCATGTATTCATTTGAGGACGGTGACGGTTGTTACAGACCTGAAGCGCTTTACTCTCTCTATCCATACATGGCAATCTTTGCAAAATGAATAAATACCATGCACTGGGTGGGAGAGGTTTTAGCTCTGTTAATATGACCAAAGCACGAGGGTCTGTGGGTGTTGTAGAGCCGAGCAGATGCAGGCTGTCTGCTGGGTGTTGTCAGACTGTGGTTTCATATATGTCGTGTTGTGTGTGTGAAGGATTCTGCCTCCTCCTCACTCCCATAAATCCACCCTGAGCTGAATGTGCGTTCCATAAAAGCCGACTTGTATGATTTATGTTAGGTTTTGAATTGTTTTAACTATCTTGTCGTTGTTGTTATGATGTTGTATTCAAATCATTTACCTCATCTCTTCCCATTAGTTTACAACTCTCAGCTGAGTGTAAATACAGCTGAAAGAAGCACTTACCTCTGATATCTTGTGTTATCAAGAGCAACATTTTAGACAATTTACCTCTTAGGATTTGCAGATTTATATACGTACAGCATATGCTTTGGAAGTCTTGTCTGAAAATGAACCTGTAGTGGAATCCGCCCTTCTTCCCACGGCGCAAGCTTGCTGCATTTCTGTGGTTTCTCTCTAAAAGCAGAATGTGTCATTTGGCTTTGGCCAAATCCAGCAGAGAAAGACTAAGTGACAGAGCAGCGTAAAGATACAAGCGTCCCTGAAATAGCAAGAATTTATCTCTTAGACTCTTAGTCACTTTCCTGAATAGAAAGCTCTGTGATGCCACTAAAGAAACCTGAAACTTCTCTCCAAGTGGCAATTTTCATAAGTATGTTTACCTGAATTGCAGCATACATCAACCTCTAAAAAAAGAACTGACTACAGTGTGCATGCAAACTCGTCCTTTATAATAAGTGCCGATCCTGTAAGGGGCCCCAGGCAAAGAAGCCCATTGAAGAACACCCCCACATGCAGACTATGGGCAGATGCTACAATTTACAGATGTCCTCTAAATGCATCACATGCAGACTATTCAATTCAATTCAATTTTCTTTGTATAGCTCCTAATCATATCATGCATTATCTCAGGCACTTTACGGGGTAAGACTAAGATATTGGCAGGCGCTAAAATGTACAGATGTTCCATAAACGCCTCACATGCAAACTATTGATACCTAGCTACAATTTACAATTTAACTCTGTTCATAATGTTGCTTTATAACTTGTTGTGCAGTTTCAGTTTGATCTGGACTGAGAAAGTGTCAAGACGTCAAAGTTTCTGTGTGTGTCTCTGTGAAAAGAAACATTGAGGTCAGAGAAAATGAAAGATGGAGCGAAGGCATGAAAACCATAAGAAGGAAAAATTTTGAAGGGCTAGAGAAAAGGAAGAGTGACAAACAGGCAGAGAGAAATGTAGAGGGATAGAAAGATGGATGTCCCTGCAGTAGGAGGATTATCCAGCAGGCTTCATTATCAGAGCTCTGGAGACGAGAGCGGAGCTGTGTGGTGGCAGCTGGCTGGACAAGATAGAAACAAGAGAGAACTTCTACTGTCCTCGTATTCCATCTTCATCACCCTGCCTTCATCATCCTCCTATCTCTCCTCTGCCCTTTGCTTCCTTCTTCATGGCCTCTCAGTTGTCTTACAGTCATTCACGCTGCTGATTAGACGTTTGAGGCGATGGGCTCCATCCTCTGGCGGCCATGTTGGAGGCCAGCTTCTTTTCTCAGGCCAGATTGATTGATTGATCATGTAGTAGATCTTTGAACACATGATCAAACCTGTGATGGTTAGTTGTAAGTTAACATCCATTAAACACAACTTGTTCCTAAATTTCAAACTGTGACAGTTTGACCTTTCAGAGAGAAAAGCTATTGGTCTTAGGTGCGTTTTGAACCATAATGTGACCATATAATGTTTCAAATTTCCAGTGTTTACATTCAGGGGTTTTTTCTATTATGTGCAAATTGAAAATACAAATAAGAACAAGTGGGTGGAAACATAAATACTAATAGGACAAAGTTTACTTAGTCCCATTTTTTGGTCATTTTGCATTGCAATATCAATGCACAGTAAATCATCACATAGTAGATTTTCAGATCGATATTATAAATAACAAGGTCGGCTAACAGAACATTTCCTAAATGGATTAAAAAGAGATAAATTATAAGATATTAAATTCTTCTGATTTGTCCACTGAATAAGATCAGACTTTCAAAGCAAAACCTGTCTGTAGCTGCACCTTCTTTTTCTCTTTCTATCATCTCTCTATCGTCAGCCCATCTTACATTTTTATCCTCCATGTAGTTGGCAGACTGTCCCACTTCCCTCCCCTCTACATTTTGCATTCCAGCTAAATGGTGAGCCGCCCTCGCTTTCATAACCCCATCAAAAAAAAAAAAAAAAGATTCCCTCATGTGTGAGAAGAGATCCATGCCTGCTCAACAGAAAACAATGCTAGCCTTTCTGCCCTGGCATGAGAGGAGGAGAGGGAGGGAAAGAAAGAAAGAAAGAAAGAAATGGAGATTGAGAGGTCTTTGTGTGGCCAGTGAGAGTTTGTGGATCTGAGAGAAAGAAAAGCTGCTGATGTCCCCCCACAGACTGACAGCACTGGGCTTTGATGTGGTGAGAACAAACTCACATACTCAAAGGAGCACAAAAAGTTTGAGAAAATTGAACTCAACAGCAAAGAATTCTTACCAAGATATAAGGAGAAAGTGTGAAAGCCAAGAAGTTATTTATCCTTCCCTCACCGTTTTTATTTTCAGAAGCTTGAGAATAAACAGGCTAACTAGCTCACTTAAATAGCTAGAGTAGGCTAATCTGGCTAGTTTGAGGTTAGAGGCCCACCATATAGCCAGGGTCAGCTAGGCTAACTAGCTCACTTGTATAGCTACAGTATGCTAACGTGGCTAGTTTTAGGTTAGAGGGTCCGCTAGGCTAACTAGCTCACTTAAATAGCTACATTAGGCTAATGTGGCTAGTTTGAGGTTAGAGGGTCTACTATAGACTAACTAGCTCACTTAAATAGCTAGAGTAGGCTAATGTGGCTAGTTTTAGGTTAGAGGGTCCGCTAGGCTAACTAGCTCACTTAAATAGCTACATTACGCTGTGGATAGTTAGCCGTTAGAGGGCCCGCTAGGCTAACTAGCTCACTTAAATAGCTAGAGTAGGCTAATGTGGCTAATTTGAGGTTAGAGGGTCAGCTAGGCTAACTAGCTCACTTAAATAGCTACATTACGCTGTGGATAGTTAGCCGTTAGAGGGCCCGCTAGGCTAACTAGCTCACTTAAATAGCTAGAGTAGGCTAATGTGGCTAATTTGAGGTTAGAGGGTCAGCTAGGCTAACTAGCTCACATAGCCTGAGGTTACATTGTGTTCCAGGCTGATTACCTAAAATACAGTACCTAGTTGGCTAACGTTATTTCATTTTCAAAAGCAAGACTGTTATGTTTCATAATATTAACCACTTTTACTTCTACTACTTTTGCTTCTTTATGTGGGTCTTTTGGTTGAAAGAATTTGTAGCTGTCTGTTTGGATTAGCTGCTAGCTGTTTAACTAAATTTGAGTTAAGTTTAATATCAGATTATACTGGATTTAAAACATTTATCTCATCAAATAATCTTCTTACTATTGGCTAATATCAAGAACCATCAACCAGCGTTTGTTTGGCTCTCTGTTTTTTATAGCTCATTTACCCCTGTATCTGGTTAAAAATATTTTATATTTTGCTTATTGTCACCAAATCCCATGAAAAACCCCAAACCAAGAATGAACTGATCCCTTAGTATTATGTGTGTATCTACAGTCCAACATGCAGTGCTGCTGTAAGTATTTCCTAGACCGGTTCCCAACCTGGGGTTCAGAGACCCTCAAGGCGTCACAAGATTAGATAGCTAAGAAGAACAAAAGCATATTTAAGCCCCATAAAATTGTTTGTTTTAAACTTTTATCTCTTCTTTCTTGTGGATAGTTTTATCTCTTCAGGCCTCCAAGTGATTGAAATTAAACAACATGTCAAGTTAAAAGTCCTTCTTTAATCTTAAGTGCTCACAGCTCTTAGTTAGAAATATGTTTGATGAGGATTACTTTAAAGAGTCACAAGCTAAAAGGTTGGGAGTATACCACAACTGTCTCTTAGAAATTATGTTATTACTATACCTGGTGAGGAAAGGGAAATAAGTGAGGCTGGATCCAGAAGGTTTGTTTTTTTTTTATGATATGGGAAGACGTGGCGTTTCACTGTTTTCTTCCAGTTAAAGATTTGTTTACAGTTCATCCCAGGATGTTCTCACTTTTTCTTCCACCTTACTCTTCATTCCTCAAAACCACAGAGGAATTCTTTTCCTCACAGAGGTGGAAAGTTTACCACCAGCCACATGATCAGATGTCCTCTTTGGACATAGGGAATTGTAAGAGAGGACAAAGGCTGTGATGTGGTTGAGAACTTGTGGCCAAACACAAAAAACAGGGTCGACTAGAGCTGCTGATGTCTGTAGCTATTCTGTGCTGGATATCTATTGTTGCTGTTGCATTGCTGGGAATAGATTAGTTTCATTTTGTGCACTTGGAATTACTGTGTTTAAGCCTATTGCAGTATTTCTGACACATTTCTCTGATTTCTTTTTGTTCTAATGGATTCTTGGTTCATGCAAAATAAATTCAGTAAATGAAAAACAGATACGTCAAAGACAGTAGTGATCCATATTGTAATGTCACCTGTCATTTAGGTGTAATGAGACAAAGTTTTCTTTTTGGGAGGGAAATGTCGTCCGTGTTGTGGCACAAGTTTGGATCAAGAGACAGTG
Organism: Seriola aureovittata; assembly: GCF_021018895.1. Classification (NCBI taxonomy): domain Eukaryota; kingdom Metazoa; phylum Chordata; class Actinopteri; order Carangiformes; family Carangidae; genus Seriola; species Seriola aureovittata. Next base: position 4,602,561 of record NC_079367.1, on the reverse strand, counting down.
TTTTAGTTGCATTAGTGCGTCCTGGATGTGAGAGTAACTGCTGTGCTAAACTCTTCACACAGAGAGACTGTGAGGAGTTTAGCAAAGGAGAAATGTGATTTTGCAGTTATAAAAATCTGAAGGCTGTCATTTTGAGATGAATAGATTCTGACATCAAATCATCTGCATTTATATTGTGCTTTTCTAGTATTATCAACCACTGAAAGTGCTTTCCTTTATAAGCCACATTCATCCAGTTAGTCATCACTTTTTCTATTACACACATTGATGATACATGGGGGGGAGACGTATCCAGGGATCGAACCACCAACCCTCCGATCAGCGGACCAGCTGCTCTGCCTCCTGAGCTACAGCTGTCCACAGACTGGCTGGATGTGAGACACAGGCTTTGTTGCATTAGGTGACTCGGTCAGTTTTTATGCTCATTGATGTGTAAAGCTCGATGTGGAAGAGGAACTGAGATGTTTTACTCACTGTAACTAAAAGTATCAATAGAACAATGTAAAAATAGTAAATTACAAGTTAAAGTTCTGTTTTTAAAATCTATTTTATAATCAGCAAAATACCCTCAAAGTGTCAAAAGTAAAAGTACTCATAACTTAGAAATGCCCCTTTCAGAGAATTAGACTCATCATCATTATGTTCGAGATATTATTATTAACGTTCTGTATTTATAAAGCACATTAAAGCTCTTTACACTACGAGTCACATTCACACACTGATGATACGTCAGGGTTCAGTATCTCGCCCGAGGACACACAACACTAACCGTTTTTATGCTCACCAACGTATAAAGCTCGACTCTGGTGGGACTCGAACCCACAACCTTTGAATCACTTCTACTGTGTTTATCTAGAAGTCCAACGCGCTGTCCGTTGCGCCACAGAGCCACTGACTCACTGACACACAGGCAGCGTTTTAACAGTGTCATCAATACGACACTGTCTCATATTATCTGATTGATGATGTAAAGCAACACTTAGCTCTTTATCTGTTCACCTGCTCCCGTCTTTCTACTGACCTGCTGTAAACATTATACTGCTGATGGTTTATTCATGGAGGCTTGTTCAGTCAAGCATCATGGGACATTAGCATTGTGTATAACAGCAGAGCTTCTTCTTCCTGCTTCTTCACTTTATTTTTATCAAATTTCACTCATCACTCTCTCATCCTCTCTTCCTCCTTTCCTCTCCTTCTCTCTTTTGATCACGGCTTAAACACACACACACACACACACACACACACACACACACACACACACACTCTGTTATCTGGGACTTAGGTGCTGCCAGTCAGGAATGTAGGTCTTAGTTTAGTGGAGCAAGCAGCAACAGGTCCACCTCCTGAATGGGAGTTTGTGGAGGATACGGCTTGAGACAAAAAGACGCAGATCAAGACAAAGAGACAATCTGTTTTTGGTGGAAAGAAGCTGCACTGGAGAAATTGTGTTTTGTTGAATTGAAGGCAGCGTTAGAGGTGTCCTGCTCAATCAAGTTCACCCTGATAGGATTGAGACCCAGGAGCAGCTCTGTGCCATGGAGGCGATGCATTTGCTGGACAATTGGAGAAAGGTAATTTTCACATTCAGAGACAACAACGTGCAGGTCGCTGTTTAAAAACCACTGGATGAAATTGTGAAACCTGAGCAGCGGAAACAGTTTCTTTCCCCTCCTGGCTCAGATGAGAGTTTCTTATTGCATTAAGGAGTTTTGCAGACGGAATTCTTCAACATTTATTTTTATTTTCTGGCTGTTTTGTGATTTACTGTTAGAGGCTGGCTTCAGGCTGACTCTGCTGAATATCATTTCACGGGTCTGTCAGAAGAGCAAACATGATGATACTGCAGCAGTGTTTTGTTATCCTGAGGGTGAAGCTCATCAGAACCACATTTTCCGTCCCCGCTGCACAACATTTTAGGCATGCAAATGACTGCGGGTACACTCTGCTTCTCTGTGATTGCTATATAATTATGTGTTGTGTTTTTTTTTACCTATCTGTGTGGTTTTCTGTGATTCCTCACATATATTCTCTCTTATACAGAATCCACTTTACACATGCACTAATATAGACATGGGATGTATTTATAGCCATTTGTTCTGTGCTGAGTTGATGGAAATACCCAAAAAAATTAGTAAGTAGGGAGGAATTTGTGGGATTTGGGCACTGTGTGTATGTGTGTGTGTGTGTGTGTGTGTGTGTGTGTGTGTGTGTGTGTGTGTGTGTGTGTGTGTGTGTGTGTGTGTTTTCATAGTGACTGAGAGGCAAGAGAGCAGCCAAGGTGGCTGATTTCCAGGGAATGTGTCAACTACCAAGAGATTTAAATGCATTTGTGTGTGTGTTACTTCCTCAGTGTGTTGCTAAATACCATCTGTTGTGTGTGTGTGTGTGTGTGTGGTGTGTGTGTGTGTGTGTGTGTGTGTGTGTGTGTCTGTGTGTGTGTGTGCTGACAGTATGAAACTAATGAGTCACACCTCAACATATTAGTGTCTATGCTGAGTGTGGAGGGGGATTCCCACTAAATATGGTTCAACTTTATTAAATTATTGTAGAATAACTGAGTTTGTGACATTTTTAAAAACTTTTCCACTTAATTCTGATGTAACCAGACGCTGACAATGAAAACACAAAACACACAAGATTTTGACACTAATAATAATTATTTTCCTGTGGAGGTGAAGTCACCCATGACGAAATTTGTTACTCATTTCGATGATGTCGTCTCCCCCCTCCCTCAGGATCTTCATGTGTCGCAGGGAGACGTGGACAACTCAGAGGACATGGACCGTCTGAACAGGAACATGCCCGAGTGTGGACGGCAAACCCACCAGGTGTTACAGGTGAGTGTGTGTAATGTGTATGTGTGTGTTTTTGGTAGGTGGGGGATGGAAAAGGGTTGAGTCACAGAGAGAGAGAGAGAGAGAGAGAGAGAGGGGAGAGAGCGAGAGGCCTTATTGTTCTCAACTTGGCAGCCTTCACAGAAAAACCCTGTCATATGTCATCAGTGTTGTTGCATGTTTCCAGTGTGTGTCCATTCATACACACACACACACACACACACACACACACACACACACACACACACACACAGTGAGTGCTCTCTTCTTCTGATAACTGTATCCATTGACGTTAAATGTCACCACGTCGGCTGATCTCACAGACTTTTGGCTCTAAAACTCTGAGTGGACGATGAACACAGAGACGAGCCGAGTGAGTGAAGAGGCAGGAGGTCGGGTCAGGCAGCGCCGCCGCTGCCGCCACGACACGTCCTGACAGCGTATGTCCATGTGTGTGCTGTAAAGCAGGAATCTTCAGACAGAGTCAGTAATTAGACAGAGCCGCAGATTGGACGTCTCGCTTCCCACCTGCTGGGTCAGACAATCCTATCAGGCATTAAGGGGGTGGGCTGTGTGTGTGCGTGTGTGTGTGTGTGTGTGTGTGTGTGTGTGTGTGTGTGTGTGTGTGTGTGTGTGTGTGTGTGTGGCAGTTAGACATAAAACAAGCTGAGATTAAACTTTAATAATTCTCACAGAGAAACTGGGACAAAAGGAAAAGAAAAGTTCATGTTAAACAAGAAAGTAGAAATGTTTGATTGAAAATGAAAAACAAAGTTAATTACAAAGAAAATTATGGTTAGAAATTCAACCCCCCAACAATTAGACTGTCGAAGTATATACAGCGTGAAGGCAAGAAATAGAGCAGCTTTACATGAGATTATTATATTATCTTAATATGTTTAAACAGCAGAAACGTGGGTTGTTCTTTTGTGTACAGTTTTTATCTTTATCTCTGTTATTAGTTTGATTGGAAAACTTTTTATTAGAACTAATTCTGTACTTTATATTTTATTCTGCAAATTGAATCATCGTTATTAATCATTTTGTTATAAACACCGGTTCTTTGTAAATTGCTTGGTTCAGTTTAAGACAGGAAGTTAACCTGCTGTGGGGGCGTGGCTTCTGTCCAGCACTGACGTCAAGAAGTTTCATATGTTTCTCATATTTATTTTGACTTATTTGCAATTTTATTTTTCCCGCCTTTTCTTCTTTTTAAACGATGAGGAAGGAACTTTGTCGTTTGTGATTATGTTTCAAATCTGTCTTGATGAATAAAAATGAATAAAAGAAATGTAAAAAATATATAAGTTAAGATATAAGATAAAGAAATTATGCAGAAGGCAGAAAAAGTAAAACATCCACAAACCACGTGATGAATAAATTAGATGCACAGAAAGTCAGTAAATACATTTAATTTTCATGTGTAGGAGACACACTGTGTTTTCCATGCATGCAAATTTGGATCCATGCATTATACATGACCGTGCAGAGTCTGTATGTAACGACTGAGAGAGAGAGAGAGAGAGAGAGAGAGAAGCTGTTGGTGCACCACATGGGAGCAGCAGCACACAGCAGATGAGGCGGTTTGAATCCTGCAGCGTTGCCCCGCCGGCACCTCCCCTCCCCTCTCCTCCCATCACTCCCAGTAAGCCTCCCAGTGCTCCCCAGCCAGCCTCTATCGCAGCAATCCTCTTAGCGTTGACCCCACTCCACCGACAATCAGATAATCCTATTAGGACTCACACGGCCAGCAAAGAGAGAGGCTGAGTCAATGATCGTGTACAGTTTGTAAATAAGAAAATGTAAAGGCTCAAAAAATGGGACAAAAAGATGCAGCTGGTTTTAAAAAAACGCCAGTGAGTGACTCCTCGCCCAGAGTTCATGAACTCTTAAAGAGCTTTTAACAAGTGCTTCTCAAGTAAAATCAAATGTCTGTTTAATGAATCATCAAAGCCTAACAACACAGCACTCTGGATATCTACTGACGCTTAATCAAAGACGGGGGCCTGTGACGATGATGTATTCCTGTTTCTGATGTACAATTAATCAATCAAGCAGGTTGGAAATTAACTGTAAGTCGGAGAGGTTCCCAACCTGGGGATCGGGGGCGCCTGAGGGGACGCAGAATAAATCTGAGGGGTCAGGATTCAACTACACAGATGACAATATGAAAAAAATCTTTTTTTTTTTTATAAATTGCAAATAGATTTACACGTTCAGGCCTCGAACAACTATCAAATAAGAAAATTCTGACACAGGAACGTCTGTCTGCTTGCAGCTCAGGTAGTTTATGACAATTTAAAACGTCATAAACCAAAAAAAAAGAAAAAGGTTGGGAACCGATGCTGCGACACTCTGACACGCCACAGGAGAAAAAATCACAATCAAATCAATGATAAACTGAATTCTGCTTCAGCTTCAGGTTCCTGGTCTTGTGCATTAAGGAGTAATGGATGTAACCCAACAGGAGAACTCATTCGCTTTATTATGTGAAAGCAGAAGGTGAAACTCCGGGAGGGAAAACACAGCAGAAAAGATGCATTTGCCGCATGTGCGTTGGGAGCAGTTTAACAATAAGAAGACCAGGTTCAGGCGTCGCTGTGCTCGTCGCAAGTTACCTCGCTGAACACCCCTCCAGGAGCTTCATGTTTCTTAATTGCAGAGTGCAGTTGCTATGGCGACATCCCTTCCCCCTTGCTGAGCCGACAGCACACGGTCGAGGCGAAGGGGAGGGGAGAAGACACACATATACACACACACACAAAGACACACACTTCCCTCAGTGTGTAGAGGAATATGTAAACAGCCAGCGATGGAAATGGCCTCCCGTGCTGGAGACAGTCAGACTCTGTCTTCCCCCTGTAGTGGAGGGTGAACCTCTCTCTCTCTCTCTCTCTCTCTCTCTCTCTGCAGAGAAGATGAGCTGATGTCACGTCTGCGGCTCCTCTGTGAAGCTACATATTCACTTTTTTTTTTTTTTTTGTGTCACGCTGAGCCAATTAGTTCAGCTAATGGACAGGAAATGATTGTCTATTGGGTCCCATTCATGGCGAGCCATTTATAGTCCAGGCGCACTGTAGCGGCGCAGATGGAGACGGAGGATGTGACCTCTTTAGGTTCGGAGGTGTAGATACTTTATCACATTACACACGGTGTGTTGCAACGTCTGCAAAGCTGTGACTGACATTTTCACTTACAGCTTATTTCATCACACTTATGGCTTTTTAAAAATAGATAATACAATTTGCTGTTTGTTTTAAATTAAAATTCCAACAGTAAATGGTTCTAAAATGCAAATAAAAACATACAAAAAAGTCATTTATAACAATAAAAATCCCCCTCTGTGACTATAAAACACCACTTATTCCACAAATTAATTTTAATCCAATTTAAATTAGATAAAAATTAAGACAAACGTGTTGCAAATAATCCTTTTCAAACTAAAATCTAATTTACAGGTTATGGTTTAGATATGTGTATATATTTATATGACCTTTGACCTCTTCTGCAGAGCACCCCGCTGGACCTAATCGAGAGTGGGAAGGGGCTGAAGTTCCAGGCGGAGCGCCCCCACCTGGTCAGCCTGGGTAGTGGACGCCTGAGCACCGCCATCACCTTGCTGCCCCTGCCTGAGGGTGAGACAGCTGCAGAGACGCTGATGCAACAGCTGACGACCTCATTTACTATGAAAAAAGGCTTAAAATATATTCATATTTATACATATTATCATATTCTTCCAAACCTAATTAATTGTTGTCTTTTTATTGTGGTATTTATTATTATTATAATTTTTGTTACGTGGAACCACAACAACACACACACACTCTTCATCTCTGGTGGTCTGACCCTGTTATCTCCTCTGGATATATCTTTGGTGTTTGTCTCTTTGTCCGACCAGGGCAGGTTTCATCTTGTAAATCTGTCTCGTGACCTTTTGACCTCTGCTCTGCCCGTCTGTGCGATTCCCTTTCTCTCTGTCTGCTGGCCTTCCTCCGTCTGTCTGTGTCTCTGCAGGCTGGTATGCAGGGAGATTCCTGGGGTCATGTCCTGTCCCGTGTGTGTGTGTGTGTGTGGTGTGTGTGTGTGTGTGTGTGTGTGTCTCATGTTGAGGCTCAGATCAGGTGTGTGTCTGTGTTTGAGGTTGAGTCATTTGTCTGATTAAAGTCAATATTGATCTCTGACGGCTCCTCACAGAGCAGGTGAGAGAGGAGAGGAGTTTCACCTGAATGAGCAGCAGCCTGTGCTACAACAAGTTTACACACATTTTTAGTTTTTTGGCTCTCAGGTTGCAAACAATAAAATCATTTTTTCATTCACAGGTAATTTTGTCCTAAAATATGCTACAATCAGGCATCAGTCAACAATAAGGCCGTTAATGCCAAAGTTTGTTGTATACACTGATTATTAACCAGTATCAAGTGTCTGCAAAAGAAATGATTTCAAGTTCTGTGAGGTTGCAATGCAGAAGTTTACATTGCATGTTTTTTGACATACTAGCATTATTATGGAATTCACAATATCGAATTTTATTTTATTTTTTACTTCATTGTTTCCAACTCACTTCAGAGACCAAAGCTAATCTGCTGCTTCTGATAATTATGATTATGACTAAACCTGAAAACAGGCATACTGCCATACATGTGATAATTACAGTAACAAGTGCTGCATGGAAACATAAGCTCTGTCATATAAATAGGTTCTAGAAGTTGATCGGAAACACACCTGTGTGTATAAAAGCCCCACAGTTCACTCTGCATGTCAGGACAGAAACCAAACCAGGAAGTCTGTAGAACCTGTGTGGTGAGACGCAGATCAGGGCAAAGGGAATAAAACACTTTCTAAAGTTTGGAGTGAGTCCAGCTAAAGCTCAGAGAACATCTGTGGAGAGACCTGAAGGTGGCAGCTCACAGATGCTTCTCATCAAACATGATGGAGTCTGAGAGGATCAGTCAGGAAGAATGGGATCACCTGCCCAGATCCAGGTGTGCACAGCTGGGAGAGACTCAGCCAAGACTCAAAGCTGTAACTGCTGCCAAAGGAGCTTCTACAAAGTCCTGAATTAAGTCCGAATACTTCAGTGAATGAGAGTTTTTGATTTTAATACATTTTGCAGAAAGTGTGTGAATACTTTCTGAAGCCACTGTCTCCTGTGTTTGAATATTATCGCTCACTGCAGCGCATCAGGTTTTAGTCTAACTGCGTCTCCCTCCCCAGGCCGGACCACTCTGGGTCATGGTTCCATGGACATCAGCATCCAGGGCCCCGGGGTGGCTGCCCAGCACTGCTACATCGAGAACAGGTCGGGGCTCATCACGCTGTACCCCTGCGGGAATCTGTGCGCCATCGATGGGCTCCAGGTCACGCAGCCGGTCCGGCTGTCGCAAGGTAGCACATTTCCCATAATTCACTCTGCTGGTTTGGATGCTCTGGGTTTTTGGTAGCGCCGATGTGCGCCTCAGCTTCTGCTTCTTGTGGATTTCCATTTTCTCCACCGTAGAACAAACGTTACAGGAAACCAGTGGCCTGCCGACGTGTGTGATGACAGTTAATCTGCAGATCAATCCATTAGCTTCCTGCACGGTCGATGAAAACGCAGCATATAAGATCCGGAGGGGTCTGTTCGATGAGATGCACAGTCTGTGCTTTTAAACAGGCATCGATTTGTAGAACAGCCCCAGGTTCCCGTGTTAATGAGTTAACAGAATGAGCTTCGCTGAGCTCAGGCACGCAGATATCGAAGAAACCAGAGGGAGAGATGAATTGACTTTCAGCCCGCTGCATGGCCGGATCTTAGATCGGACACTGCAGAGAATTTCGCTAAAATGATCCCCTGTGGTTGTTGTTGTTGTTGTTGTTGTTGTTGTTGTTGTTGTTATAGAGGTAAAGGATTGTTCACATGTGGGCAGAGAAGCAAAACTGGACACCAACACAGACTCATGTTTCTACCAATAACACAAACCCACAAAGTAGAAAGCTGTTATATACATATATATTGATCTATGATTAAGGATGTGAACTCATTGGTTGTTTTCAGACGTGCTGGATGGTTCATGTCTGAGCTGAAGGACAAATGTGAGACTCCACTTTCAGAAGCTGCAGGAAATTCTCATTCTTTATCGTTATTATTGCTGGTGGAAATATTTTCATGTTACTTTAAACTTTCACTCCACTTCAGTTCAGAGAGAAGTGTTGTGCTTCGTAGATAAAGATTTAAAAACATCAGTTTACGTAGAAAGCTGCTCCTGCTCGACGACATTAGGACGCTACCTGCATGTCAGTGAACATGTGGCTCTGTGGCGCAACGGACAGCGCGTTGGACTTCTAGACAAACACACAGGAAGTGATTCAAAGGTTGTGGGTTCGAGTCCCACCAGAGTCGAGCTTTATACGTTGGTGAGCATAAAAACTTTGGTGTTGTGTGTCCTCGGGCGAAATACTGAACCCTGACGTATCATCAGTGTGTGAATGTGACTCGTAGTGTAAAGAGCTTTGAGCGCTCGTTAAGACTAAAAATGTGCTATATTCATGCAGCACATTAATAATAATATCTCTCATATATTGATGAGGCCCTTCCAAATGATCAGTACTCCTTCTACTGATACTTGAAACATGTCAGTGCTTCTTCAACCTCTGGTTATTACGACTGTACCTTTACAATCCATTAAGTAATTCAAGTAATCAGATGATCAGACAGCTTTCAACAAATCCCCAGTTTAATCAGATTAATTAAGTGCAGTGGTTCAAACCAGAACCAGTGTAGTTAGTGTCAAATCACCTTTGTTTTCAATTCAGACGGACGTCATGTCGCAGTATCTCCACATTTAACACAGCAACAGAGCGGCAGCTGTGGCTCAGGAGGCAGAGCAGGTCGTCCACTAATCAGACGGTCGATGGTTTGATCCCCGGCTCCTCCAGTCTGTGTGTCGAAGTGAACATACTGAACCCCAGTGATCCTCTGTGTATGTTGTAGAAAAACACTGTGAATGTGAAGCCATTTACTGTAAAATGTTATAATAACTGAGTGATAGTTAAATTCACAACTGTAATTAGACCAACCCAATTAAGCCATAAAATTCTCCTATAATAAACGATGCTTTATTCCCCGAACCGTGCAGGATTTCCTAATTCACTGGTTCTCAAACTTTTTCACGTCAATTCCTTGAAACTGACACAAATTCGACTCTGGACCCCCGTCTGATAAGATCGTTGCTTTTAAATGTTTAATTACAGAAAGTGCATGAGACCCCTGATCAAAATAATCATCCATTATGTCATTGTGTTACTTACATCTGTCCTCATTTACCCACATCAGTGAAAAATGTTTTGCATGTGAGACAAACATATTACGAGTCTTTTGTAATTGAAACTGTCATAAACTGTTGGTTTATGATCCTGCTGATAAAACTTAAACTGTTTGAGTTTAGTCATAGAAATTCTTCGAGGTTGGCATCAGAGCCTCAGAGGGAGACAGAGTGTATGATGAGACACGACTCATCATTACTCACAGGAAGTGAACCTCCCTCTCTGTGTAATCACACACTGCAGCGTTATGCTAATAGCACAAAGACAACACACCACAATGACTAATATCATTCCTCTCTAAACGCTGTCTGCACACAGTGTCCAGAGTCCTGCATGACTCTGTGGTGTGTGTGTGTGTGTGTGTGTGTGTGTGTGTGTGTGTGTTGTCTGTCAGTGTGTCCCTCTGTCTTTTGGTATTTCAACCTGGACTGTGGCGAGGTAACCTGAGAGGGGACACGGGGCTATTTATACTGCCCCTTCTGCCCCCCCAGACGGATCTGACTTTAGCCCCGGAGAGGGTTTCAGGTTGGAGCATCGGTGTTCGGGTAAATCGGAGTTCGCTGTCAGGATCCTGTCAGAGCTGTGACGCGGTCATGAAAGGAATAGTTTGAGTTGTTTACACGACACGTCGCTTCCTTTAGTGATAATGGCGGCTGATACAGAGGAGAAAGGAAGTGGGTCAGACTTAATTGGTCACTTACCACTCCCATGAGTTGTGTACATTACGAGTACAGGACACTTAAATGAAACGTGACGTACTGCAGGGTGCAGGGGACGCATCACGGCGAGCTCTGTGTCACAAGTGATGTAATGCCGTCTGCTGTCCGTGCTTTCACACCTCACAAATAAACAGTTCACACTTTTTTTTTTTTTTTTTTTTAAACGGCTTTGACGTGTCAGCGTTACAATTTATAGAAAATCAAGCAGCAACAAGTCGGTATTGTTACAAAATGAAAATGTGCTCAACACGCGTTTAGTGCTAATCCTCTTGGATTTACAGTATAAATCAGAAGAGCCGGCGGAGGGAAATCCCAGCAATGAAAGGGCATGTAAAAACTAAGCCAGTTTGTTCAAAGCGGGATGAGCTGATGTTTTAAAGGGATAACGGCCGGTCGCCTTGACTCGGCCTGTCAGGAAACAGACGAGGGGGACGGTGGGCTCGCACCAGGATCTCACCATTAAATGTGAAAGAAGACACTAGTGTTTAATTTTGACTAAAATATTATAATAAGTCCCCTAATATTATAGAAGTTCAATATTAAATCCCTTTAACAGACAGCAATAATACTCCTTATACTGTGTGTAGCTACACTGGTGCAACAGATAACGGTTCATACAGATGTTAAGTAGATGTGAAAACTACAAGAAATAAAAAGCATAACAGTTCAAAACACACGTTTCTCCGTCGTTTCAAAGTCTCTTAAGTGTCTGTATAATCAGCTCGAACATGGTGAGCTGGTGTCCGTCAATAATCAGGCTCCAAACACGTGTTCGAAATCAGACAAAGATACAGAAAACGTATCACATCGTCCATATTAAAGCACATTAACAACATTATATACTGAAAACAACACGCGCCAAAATAAAACAAAGCCTCACATGAAGGGAATTTATTTTCCAACCAGAAATGATTTTAAACTTGTATATTTTCAACAAACCTTTGATCAATATTGACCTTTTTTTTAACACCTTATTTATTGCGTTTTTAATCCTTTTTATCGACTGTATGAACTTAAATTATCATCATCATGCATCATATGAAACATATAAAACACACAACTCAGTGAAACCTTTTGATCCCAGTCTTTGGTTTTGTACTTTACCTCCTCTTTACATTAAAATACTTTCATTTGTACTTAACTACATTAATCTGATTTATTTTCTGATGCATATTTTGCTCATAAAAAATATGGCATCTTATAAAATGTGATGCATTTTATACATAAATTCATCCCATGATCTATGTAATAAAACACTCAGAGCC